>NW_026068017.1:2415219-2429229 GCF_014885135.2 Alexandromys fortis | reverse complement strand
ATGCAAATTATTCATACCTATATCATATCCCCTTTAAATGTAAAAGAACATTTATAAACCATATTTGGGGACATGGGTGCAGGTTTTTCTCTCCAAACTGCTTCCTGCTGAATGGGGGCATTTTTATTTAGGTCTTTCATGGTATAACCTGTGTGCTAGTTTCATCTCAGTTGGCAGTTGAGCGAAGAAATTTTCTGAAGGTATTCACAGCAACCATTCAGAAGGGCGTGGTTCATCATACCATATTGGGATAGAGGCAATCCACAGACTCTCACCCTCTGTGAAAACAAAATAAGAAACTCCTTTCCAAAGCATCATGTCCTTAGATCCAAATTTCAAAGTCAAGGCATTTTCAAAATATCTATGTTGGATTAGTTCAGCAGCATTTATAAAAAATATCTTTTAACAGCTGTTGCTCTTTTCTCAGCATTCAAACAATTCAAAGAGAGCATAAAAGCATACAGTATCAAGATTCTCTGTGTATTTTCCATCTTTGTGCGGCTTTATTTTAACTCTATTTTGTATATTTTACTTTTATTTTATATTCTCTGTATATCTTTGTCCTGGGATAACTCTGTAGACCAGGCTGTCCTTGAACTCTCAGAGATCCACCTGTTTCTGCCTCCCAGGCATTGGGATTAAAGGTGTACGCTACTACACCTTGAACTCACTGAGATCTGTTTGTCTCTGCCTTCTGGGCACTGGGATTAAAGGCGTGTGCTACCACACCTTGAAGTCACAGAGGTCAATCTCCCTCTGCTTCCCAAGCGTTGGGATTAAAGGTGTGTACTACCACACCCAACTACTCTCTTTCTTCCTTTTTTTTACTTTTAAGAACTTTAACTTTTAGCTTGCATATATTTTTAACACACTGTAAATCATTTAAAAGTTTTCTTTTTTCCTATGTCACCCTTTCCTACTCACTGAACTGTAGACCAGTGACTTTCAAATCACTGTGCTTATATGTCACCTGGACAGCCTGCCAAATCAGAAAACTCACTGAAGGAAGCTTCCCCAACCGAGATTCTGAGTCAGCAGGGTTACAGTGTGGTCTGAGAACCTGTAGTTTTGTGGAGCTGCCAGGTGATGGTGAGGCAGAGCAGATGGTCTCACACATGATATCCTGTCCCTCGATGGAGCTGCTCTCTCGGATTCCTTATCCTCTACCTCTGCCTGGAATGTTCTCCTCCTTGGCTCATTCCTCATTTCCCATCTTTGAGAGGTCATCTCAGCTCACCTCAGCTTATTATGAGGTCAGACAGACCAACACTGCACTCATAGGGTTACATGTACAATTCTGTTGACTGTGGGGGAACAACTGTCCCCTCACTGCTGGACTGAGAGAACAAATGTTGGGTCATGTCTGCCTTGTTCAGTGAATTGCCTTCAGATTCCAAAATAGTGTAAGACGCACAGCACAGTAGGTCTGCAGGAATGTCTGCTGAATGAGTGGCTGACCCTTCTAAGTCTTTCATGTGCATCTCCATTTCATATGTGTCATAGTGTTTAAGAACTTGAGAACAGATGATATTCATGGTTGTGAACTAAAATTGACTAAACCGGGATAACATGGGGCTTCAGGGTAGTCTCTGGAGTGGAAGATGACTTTCCTGTCCTGTGGCTTCCCCTTCAACCCATAGTACAATGTATGCATGTGCACATGTGTAGCTACTGCTTTCATTTTTCCAGTGGTCTGGATTCACCGCCGGCTACTATTGTCTAACATTAATCACATTTGCTGTGCCAGAGAGGATTCACTACTAATTCATGTTTCTGCTTCCCAATTGAAGAAGTTAAGAGGGATGTTATATGATTCTATTTTTTAAATCCATACACACACACACACACACACACACACACACACACACCTCACTTTAATTGCTGTGGTTCCTACTTTCTTCCTGACTCTGTTTGTATTTCCCAGCACCTCAGGACCCCTTTTCCCACCTCTCAGTCATGAACTAGCCACATAGGACCTGGGTTGACCAATAGGAGTTCTGTGTCCACCCCTTACCATGTGCTGTAGATGAGCAGCTGTGGATTCGCTGTCTCCACGGCCCTGAGCTCCATCATCACTTGGTCACTGACAGGGGCCTGGTACAGCCTGCAAGCATAAGAGGGACTGTTTCTTCTGGGATCCACCACAGGATCATGAGGCCTCTGAGTCTGGGATCCTGGACTCAGCCAAAACCAGGACAAGGGATGGAGAGCAGCAGTCTGAGTAGAGGAAGATGTGCCCATGACACAGTCTCAGTTGGGCTTGTTCAGTGTGCATTGAGATCTGAAGCCAGCAAAAGGACCTTTGTAACTTTGTAATGCTGAAATGAGGGCCTGGTCCTTTATATCCCTCCCCTATATATCAGTCATTGGATATAGACTGTCTCAGGGAAGGAAACATAGCTATAGATGAGGGATTCTTTCTGACAAAGGGCAACACAGAAGCCTCCATTCTCATGAAGGTCATGGCCATATCCCCAAAAGGATTCTTGACAGATCTTCAAAGTAAACACATAGTTCTGGGATCATGGGTACTCACATTGTGAGAAAGAACCTTGGTTTCCTTCTCTCCTCCCTCCCTATTTCTTTAGTGCTAAGGGAGGAAGCCTTGTCCTTACACAGCAGACACAACCCGAGGTCTGTTAGTCCCATTCTTTTGATTCTCAAGTTGTAGTATTTATGTGTGTTAGGTAGTGACCTTCTCTGGATTTCTCTGTCCTCAGTCCATAATCACATATAAACACATCACTCCCATCTGCCTGCTGTGATGCACAAACAAAGCTGGAGGGGAAAGGCTTCTGTATCCTTGAAAGGCTGTCACATGACACATAGCAGAGGCCAGCTCTAAACAGGTTTTTCAATGAATGAGAAGCAGTGGTGGCTGAAAGTAGGTTATGGAACAATGGAGCCAAGCAGCTGGTACAGTTTCAGCCCCCAGAGAAGTGGAAATAAGACTCTTGACCGATCAACTTCTCCTTTAGCTTTAAGAGTTGAACCAGAATGCCTGACAGAGGGAAGTCTTCGCAAACAGGTTTCCTGGGCTTCTTTTGGCTGGAAGAACCAGAAAGCTCTGGCTACATGGTGTTGGGAGCCTTTCTGGTTCTCTGAGCCCATGAGGGAATTGGACAACAATCTCTGGGAAGTTCCTCCAGAAGCTGGCTGTGGGCTTGTGCTGGGGAGGTGGAGGTTCAGGAGAGGGAGAAGCTTAGAGACAGCATGAAGGGGCTGAGTGGAGGACAAGGGTCTCTAAGGCTATAGTTTGGAGGTTTGCCTAGCTTGTATGAAAATCTAGTGAAGGGGGAATGGCACTATCTCTGGTACAGAGAATTGCCTCAGGCTCCTGTCATGAAACTCCATGCCACTTCCTGTTCCAGAGCTTTGCCCATATCTGCCTTTGACTGAGATGCTATCTCCTGATTGGCCTAACCAAGTCCTATTTCTCCTTCAGGCCTCAGAGAATGCCTCCTGGGAAACTCAGTAAAGTTGACTTTCTCACAGCATTACACTCTCACAATATCATTTGTCTCTGCAGCATTCAGCAGAGCTTGCCAATACTGAATCACAGGCTCACAGGTGATTTATGTCTGTCTCTTTCCACACAGCTTCAGGAAGACAAAGTGATTGTATCACTAGAGTCTGGACCAATGCTTACACATAGGGGCCTGATATGAATGTGTGGTTGTACGGATTAATGAATGAATAAATGATTGAAGTACTGTCCTGGAACATGGCAAACCTTCAAGTCCATTAGGATACAAAGCCTTGCTAATGCATATGATTCCACTGTGCCCAGCTACCTACATATCTGTCTTTGATTTTACAGTGTATATTTTTGTATCATTACAGTCCTTGAGGAGGATATGTCATTCCATTACTTAGATGAGAAAACTGAGTTTTAGAGAAGAAAATGACTTCCCCAATTCCTAGGGTTTAAGTGGCACAGCTTTGTGTTATCTGTCCCTTTTCTTTTCTATGCCCTGTATTCTGCAGCTCCCATGTCTTTTCCCTGCCTTTCTTCCAGAAGGGAATCTCAGGATTTTACTTACCTCAGAATTTTAAGGTTGCAGGCAGGATTTCCAAGCCCCTTACAGAGCAGCCTAACACCATGGTCACCCAGGTCATTCAGCTGCAGGTCTAGCTCAGTCAGGCTGGAGCTGGTACTGAGCACTGAGGCCAGGTCCTCACAGTGGCTGGATGTGAGGCCACAGTTGACAAGCCTGCATGGGAGATGCTCACCATCAGATTCTCCAGAGATCACTGCTCTTGGGAACTGAGTTCAGGTCTCCCTTTGTGAATGAGCCCTGTCATGCTGTTGCAACAACTTAGCTCTCTGGAGTGCCTTTTCTTGTCTTGGTGGATAATTTTGTGCTTCTCACAGCTGAGCAGCAGGAGAAATTGAGTACAGGTTGGGGACCACTGCTCTACTGTGTCTGTCTCATCATGTGAAATCTTTGTAAAGATGGAATCCACAGAAACAGAACAGAAGGTAGTAACAGGGGTGACCTTCCCTGGGCCAGGAGCTTTCAGCCCTTCTGCTTCACTTTGTCTCTCTGTTCTTCAGCTCTCCTAAATCCTTTCTTAGGAAGGTTGCTCCACTACTGATCTCATGAACTGTTGATAGTGGAGCTTTTTGATGAATGTCAGTCTCTCATGATCCCCAAGAATCCTATTTACCATAGCAAATCTGGCCATATGTCACAGGTATGGTTTAGAGAGTTTGGTGAATATATGATGAATACCAAACCTCACCTTAGACTCAGGTTTTGCATTTGTGGTCTCTATTCCACCCACTCGTGCTTCAGGAGAGAACCCAGGCCTGACTCACCACAATGTCTTTAGGCGACATTCAGGGCATCTCATGGTCCTACATAGGCTCTTTACTGCAGAGTAGCTCAATGGATTTCCACTTAGGTCCAGCTCCTCCAAGCTTTCTGTTATCTCAAGAGTGGAGAAGAAAATCTGCCAACTGGTATCCGTGAGAGGGATCCACCTGGACCTGAGAGAGAGAGGCTAGGCATGAAGGACATGAATTGTGAGTGCATGGCCTGAGGTGCACAGCCCCACACAGCGGCTTAGGTTTCTATCTACCTGAGCACCAGGCTTCAATATGCCATTCCCAGGATTCACCAGCTTCTACCTGCTCCTTTCCTCCAAAATCTGTGTCCTCTCCTCTAGGTTGTTCCTCATCTTCATTCTTATCATAACATGCTGTGTGTTTATTTTGTGTGTCTGTTTCTAACTCAGTCCAGGTGTCCCACAGAGTATGATCAGGTTGTTGGCATCTTTCATTTTAAAATGCCCAGAACAGGAACTGGTACAATGGAGGACCTTGGTAATTCAGGAAGTCTTCCTTTTTTTATGTGAATGTACCTGCTTTCCTTTGGAGCAGAATTTTAGGGTATCATGAAGGAAAGCTGGAAACAGGTAGTGGGAGCAGAACTAAGGAGAAGTGGCTGAGAACCACTCTCTAATGGGATTTTGAGAATGGCCATAAACTCTACAGATATAATGATTCACATGGCCTTAATTCTTTACAAGAATAAAAGTCTGCAGAAAAGGGTGAGAAAAGGGAGGAAAAGATTNAGAGAGAGAGAGAGAGAGAGAGAGATTATCCCACAGTGGTAGTGCAGTCCTTTAATTCCAGAAACCAAACATATGAAGGCAGGAAAGTGGTGAGTTCTAGGCCAACCTAAGCTATAAACCTGAAGGGACAGGGGGTAGCTCTAAGCCTGACCTGTGCAACATTCTATCCTAAACTTTACAAACAAAAAATAAATAACAAACTAAAAAAAACAGCTCCAGAAAGCAGAAAGTATAGGATATTTCATTCTAATTTTATAAAATCAGAGAAATGTCAAGGAAAGCAAATACTAAACTTCAAGGATGGTGTTTTTTCAGGGCTTTATTTATTTTTTACTTTATTTATTTTTACCTTAGTATGCCTGCTTGTCTGTGTGCAGTATATGCATGTAAAAGCCCGCAGAGACTAGAAGCAGGGCCTAAGATCCTCTGGGACTGTGGTTAAAGGTGGTTGTGAGCCATCTATGTCGGTGCTGAGAATAGATCCACATCCTCTATAAGAGCAGCAAGTGGTCATAACCATGGAACCACTCTTCCAGATCCCAAAGGATTGTAGTTTTAATGCACATTTAGGATGTACACTGACTTCAAGTGAAACTTCAGAATGTGCTCTTCAAAAAGCCTGAGGTGCCATTATGAGCCACACATATAAAAACTGCTTGGATGCCTTAGTTTCTTGGACTTGTTTATTCCCTTCCCTTGGCTTTGGCTAGTATCTTTTCTTTTGTAAGCAGGCTGGTGTTTCTGGTTGTTCCTTTCCTATATCTCCCAAGAGAATACAATGTTATTCAGAATGGCATTGCACTAGATCTTTAGTAACCAGAGGAGACAGCCTTGATTCACTAAGAAAATAAATGTGAATATAAGATAACAGAGATAGAGTGACTCAGTTTTCCCAAAGAAAAGTATATAGTAAAAAGATTAGGCCTGGTGGTGGTGGCATACTTCCAGCAATTAGGAGGCAGAGACAGGTGAATCCCTATGAGTTAAAGGCCAGACTGATCTATAAGAGCTCATTCCAGTACAGCTAGGACTGTTACACAGGGACATTCTGTCTCAAAAAACAAAATCAAAAACAAAAAAAGATTAAAGGGTATATCACAATTTTTCTTTCATGTTGTGGCTCAAACACACATGGTCTTGAGCTTGTTAGGTGTTGTGTTTTAAAAGAGATTTCACCTAGAATCATGGGCATTTGAATGCTTGTTCCTCAATTGATGGCACTCTTTAAGAAGGCTTAGGAGGTGTGGCTTTGTGGGAGTAAGGATGTCACTGGGGGGCCAGCTTTAAGATTTTAAAGCCTTGAATCATCTCCACTACTTCACACTTTCTGCTTCCTTCTTGTTCCAAAATATGAGCTCTCAGCTGATTGTCCAGTAACCATCATTTCCCTCTGCCATGATGGACCCTGATCCCTTTGTAACCATAAGCCCAAAGAAACTCTCCTATAACACAAATAATCAAGACAATATCTCTACCAATGATCTACATCCTTACTCTTTGATATTTTGAGACAGCGTCACACTATGTAGTCCAGGCTGGTCTGGAACTTCTGTCCTTTTTGCCTCAGCCTTCTAAGTTTATGAAGACAGGTGTGCATGACTAAGCTTAGTTACCCCAATTCTTAATGCTGTTCTCTCTGAGAAATGGAATTGTGGTTGATACAAATTTTGGTTATTCTGATTTTAGTTGATATAACTTTGCCTTTCTGTGATGAGCATGTTTTTAGTTAGGTTATCCTAATCATATAAAATGAGTCATTGAGACAATTTCCTACATGTGTATAACATAGTTTGATACTATCTGGGCTATCTAACAGGTTTTCTCCCCTCTCCTCATCTTCTTACAGTTTTCTAACAGTTGCTCCCCTACTATTAAGTCATTTACTTTTCTTGTGGGCTTTTGCTGTGTTATTCAGATTGTTGTTGAAGTCAAGGAACCTATCTTCTTTAGTCTCCTAAATTATGGGATCTCAAACTTATGCCTGCAAATCCAGCTCAGTTTATCTGGAGAAAAGTTCCAATGTGTAAAAATTGAAGATTTAGAATAAAATTATTTCTTACTCTGAGAACCTCCCTTCCTATATACATAATATGTGTCTGATATTTGCAAATATCACACTCATGTAATTAGTGTATTTGATTGCCTTATCACTTTTTAAGATCTTCATGGTAGCACCTGTATATTTCCTCCTGTAATTGATTGGTCAGGCCTGCAATAAAATGAGTGCTTAATGAATTTTGATGGTGTGGGTCATCTAGAGAGGAAAGAGACACATACTGCTACTGAGTCACCACTACAGCACAGTAGAAGGGGACCCTGAAAGGGGAAGTCTACCTTGCTGCTGGAATTGGCAGGAAATTAGGAAGGTAAGGATGAGGGTCAGGACCATGTTCCCTTATATGAATACATACAAGGAAGTCATCTGGGAAGGGAAAATATAGGGAGTCTCACATATATTCATTCTGAGATGATGTGGGAAGACTTCATGGCCAAGATTACGACCATGGGGATAGAAGATGGTGTCCACAGGAGCTGAATGAGCAGTCTCTCTGAGAGAAAGGATGTAAAGAGAGATAATCAGTCACTGTGGGCCATTTGAACCCTGTGAAAGGTGAAGAAGATTTGAATCAGAGCAGGTAGGTGGTTGTCAAGGCATAGGAAGAGATAAAAATTCATAGCCCCATCACAAAATCAGGCATATAGCTGAAAGTAGAGAAAGGTGGTCAGATTCAGCTATTACATGTCACTTGTGACTTGTATCCTGCTGTCCTGAGACCATCGAAGGGTGCTGATGGTGCTCAGAACATGTGTATGCATGGATTGACAGGGAAGCTGGAGCAAGGGCTGAGCCTCAATACTCACAGAACCATCCTAGGGGTCGTTACCATTGGTCCATGCTGTCCACAACCATTCAACTGAAGTCTCTTCACATGGTGGCAGAACTTAACGCAGAAAGTGACTACCATGAGATCCACATCTGTCTGGATTACCAAGTGCTTCACATTTGTCTGGAACGCTGGGTGTGACATATCTGTCAGATAGCACGCCTTTTTATTTTGGAGATTTTGCAGCATCCTTATCATGATTGTCTCATTATGATTCTCATAAATACAATAAAACAACCCCAGAGAATAGAGATGCTGGTGCTCAGGAAATGCCCGGACTTTATTCAGAATTTTCCAGAGGGTGTGGAAAGGTGAATGAGTGGTGAAGATCTTCTTCATCTCTTTCCCTTCCGGTTTATTTAAAAGTCCAAATAGGAAGCGTATGGTGGGTGCCTCAAACAAGTCTTGCATTCCATACACTTCTGTCAGTGTTTCCACAACCCTGTAGTTTTCCATATCATCATATCTCTCTTCATCACAAAAGATGCAGAACATTGCTGCTAAGAACTCCTGTAGACACAAGTGGGGAAAGCTATAACTCAAAGAGCTGGGCTGCTTTTGAAGGATACCAATCTTCAAGAAAATGTCAATAACATCCTCAGTTAACCTTTGCTTCCAAAGATCTCTCTCACTGAACAGGGTCCTTCTACTGCAGATCCCCTCAGCAGCCAGTGAGCAGAGTCCTCTGAGATAGGTCTCTATGACAGATTCTGGGAGAGTCTGGAAAAGGTATTTCAGGCAGAGTGCTGTGGTGGTCTGTGAGGTTAGTGAGAGTTCTCTTCCTTGCTCTATCTGCTGTTTCAGGCAAGTGCAGACCAGCCAGGACACCCAGGGTATCATACACAGTGTTGAGAGTACTGGGTTTGAGTCAACCAAAGTAAAAACTGCTTCTCTTTTCTCTGTGAAATATTTGTAGAAATATTCCTTTCGTCCAGACTCAGAGAAGCCCAGGACTTCCACCCAACGTGGCTGCTTCAATGGAGTAATGAGTTTCTTCAGAACTGTGGTCCTAGCTGTGAGCAGCAAAGAAGCCTCAGGAAGGACTGATTTCTCCAGCAAACTGGCCAGCAGTGTGTGCACAGGCTGTGGCTGGCTCCAATGCAGGCATAGTTCAGGATTCTGATCCTCCAAGACCCATGCTGGCTCATCTATGCCATCCAAGATGAAGAGCAGCTTCTCAGGGTGAGACAGGATCTGCCTGATGGGAGCTATAGGCACACCCTGGTCTTTTGCTATGAGCTCAGCAAGACTCAGCTGCTTGCACTGGGACAGCTCTCTGCAGCTGAAGTAGAAGACATAATGAAAGCGATCCCTATAGAGTTGACTTTCCCCCCATGCTCTCCTCACCTGCCTGGCCAGGGTTGACTTCCCAATCCCAGCAGCCCCCTCTAATATGACTAATTGAGGCTCTTTTTTGGTATCTGGGCTTAGACCAAATAAGTCTTGGATCTCAATCAGATGACCACTCTCCTCTGCTACACAATTACACCAGCTTTTCCTAACCATAGTCTTCCAGCCTCTTCTTGGGCAAGGTTTTTGAAGAAGTAGTAGCTGTGTGAAATTTTTGAGCAAATCCTCTGTTTTCCAGGACTCAGTGTGGTAAAGAGTCTCTATTCCTTCATTCTGATGTATTTCTGAAATAAATCATAAGTTATGAAAGAAAAATGGAGCATAAGTGAACTCATTAGTGTTTGTTCCTTTCATTTTATCTTTTCTCTCTTCCTTCTACCCTTTAACAACTGTATGAAATTTGGCATCTGTCTAAGCTGTACAACATACTGGCTATGGGCACTGAACAGTGTAGGGCATGGAATGTGAGTTTTAGAGTAGAAGAATCTAGTTTAAGTCTTCACTTGACTAATAATAATAATGCTGTACGTTGTGTATGTATCACTCTGCAGATATTTACTGATGTCTTAATCTGTGTCAAACCTACTCTCATGGTTGAGAATAAAGGGTAAGTTCACAGAGGTAACTATGTCGTTATTCCTATATGGGATGATCCACCAACTTCACTGAACTTCTGTTTTCCCATTTTAATATGGGGGCTGTGATCTCTACTGCAGGAAACCATGGAATATTGGAGAGATTATAAACAGTGGAGACAATGTTTGCTCCTGACAGATCCAATTGGCCCCCATCATTGCAGACCTGACATAATTCTGTAATTTTTGAGGCCTGGATCTGAAGGGATTTTCTTAGGTTGCTATAAATTCATGTTTTAGGACACATACTTAGACCTCTTTCTCCATGCCTGACAATCCCACAGGTATTTTGTATTGTCTTCTAGTATCTTTGGTATCAACAATCCTTATTTGTGGCATTGTCTGGATGTCTTTTGTTCCCATTGAAATTTATGTTGAAACTCAGTTGCCAATATAGCTGTATGGGGACAGGGTTTAGTATGAGTGCTTAGAGTCATGAGGCAGAGTCCTTAATAATTGATCAATATTTTTCTTCTAGGAATGGAGAAGTTTTTGTGGAAAAAGGTTCCCTTTTTCTCCTGTAGGTACCTGTTTGCCTGTATACTTTCTCTCACTTAAGTTGAGCATCTGTAGTCTCTACTTAGACTTCCAGGCTCCAGAAGTATAATTCAATATATATGTTCTAAACAAACAAACAAAAAAAAAACAAAAACCACAACCACTGAACATGGTAATTCATCACTCAGAAGCGAGAGGCAGGAGAATCAGGGCCTCAGGGCAGCTTTTCCACATTCTGAGTTTCAAAACACCCTGGGATATGCTCAATCAATAAATCAATCAAACAAACAAACAAATAACAAGAATTAATGTTACCCAGTCAGAATACAGCTTGTTCCAATACTGAGGGGACTTAAGAGGTGACTGAATAGCCACATGGCGGGATGCCCCACTCTCTAGGACTTCCCCAGTGGTATGAAACCCTGTGCCCCTCCCTCAACTCCCTCAACTTTTCTAGCCAGCCAGCTGGAAGTTTCCTGTGGCTAGTATCCTTCAAACCCAAACCCATCTAGCCCCCATCCAAACTACTAGCCACACCCTGCCCCCAAACTTGCCTATCCTGCAACCTTGGTGGAACTCTGAAACACAGCTTGCTCCAATACTGAGGGGACATAAGAGGGACCAAGAGCTTGCTATAAAACTGAGGTGATTAAGAGAGAGCACCAAGAGAGCAAACCAGGAGAGAAGACCAAGAGAGCAGGCCTATAAAGACCTCAGTGGTTTTCTGAGACAGACATTGACATTACAGAGCAAACCAAGAAAAACTCCCAAGCACTCAGACAGCCACAGCAAGGATTGGACCAAGATGTAAAGACACTGCCAGCTTCATTTGAAGGAAGAGATAGGTAGGCACAAATGCAAGAATTCCTCCAACAACCTAAAAAGAAAATGGTAACACCAGAACCCAGCAGTCACACAACAGGAAGAGTTGATTATCCTAAACCAGAAGAAGTAAAAGAAAACAACTTTGAACATAAGTTTATGAAAATGATGGAAACCTTTAAGGAGGAAATAAAAAACTCCCTTAAAGAAATGGAGAAGACAAGCAAAAAAAGTGGAAGAAAATAATAAATCCCTCAAAGAAACCCACGAAAACCAAGAAAAAACAATCAAACAGGTGAAAGAAACAGTACAAGGCTTGAGGGCTGAAATAAAGGTAATAAAAAAACACAAACCAAAGGAATTCTGAATATGGAATATCTGAGCAAACAAAAAGGAACTACAGAGACAAGTATAACCAACGGAATACCAAAAGATAAAAGAAAGAATCTCAAGTGCTGAAGATACAATAGAGGAAATAATCTCATTGGTGAAAGAAAACATTCAATCCAACAAATTCTTAACACAAAACATCCAGGAAATCTGGGACACCATGAAAACATCAAACTTAAGAATAATAAGAGTAGTAGAAGGAGAAGAACTCCAGCTCAAAGGCACAGAAAATATATTCAACAAAATCATCGAAAAAACTTTCACAACCTAAAGAAGGATATACCTATGATGGTACAAGAAGCTTATAGAACACTAAATAGACTGGATTAAAAAATCCCCTTGCCATAAAATAATCAAAACACACAACATACAGAATAAAGAAAAAATATTAAGAGATGCAAAGGAAAAGGCCTCATAACATATAAATGTAAATATACCAGAATTACACCTGACTTCTCAATTGAAACCATGAAAGCAGAAGGTCCTCCATAGATGTGCTGCAGACACTAAGAGACCACAGATGCAAGCTCAAACTACTAAACTCAGCAAAGCTTTCATTCATCATTGACAGAGAAAGCAAGATATTCAAAGAAAAAACAGATTTGAACAATATGTATCCATAAACCCACCCTTACAGAAAGTATTAGAAGGAAAACCAAAAAATAACAAGAATTAACAACCACTGGTCATTATTATCACTTAATATCAATGGACTCAATTCACCTATAAAAAGACACAGGCTAAGAGAATGAATACAAAACCAGGATATAGTCTTCTGCTGTATGTAAAAAATGCACCTGAACCTCAAACACAGACACTACTTCAGAGTGACGGGTTGGAAAAATGTTTTCCAATCAAATGGATCTAAGAAACCAGTGGGTGTATGTATCCTAATATCTAAAAAAATTGATTTCAAACTAAAATCAATTAGAAGAGATGGAGAAAAACACTTTATACTCAGAACAGAAAAAGTTCATCAAGAAGATGTCTCAATCCTGAACATCTATGCCCCAATACAAGAAAACCCACATATGTAAAAGGAACATTACTAAATTTAAATCACACATCAAACCACACACGCTAATAGTAGGAGACTTCAACACTCTACCCTCGCCAACAGACAGGTCAACCGACAGAAACTGGTCAGAGAAATAAGAGAACTAACAGATGTAATGAATCAAATGGACTTAACAGACACTTATAGAACATTCTATCCAAGCACACACACAAAAAAATCTTCTTTTATTTTTCCAACACATCATGGAACCTTATCTAAAACTGATCACATTCTCAGGAACAAAGCAAACATCCACAGATATAAAAAACTGGAGTAAACACCTATGTCTTATTGAATAATAATGATGAAAGTTAGAATATAACAACAATGCTACTCTCAGAAAGCCTACAAACTCATGGAAATTGAACAGCGAACTACTGAACCACTCCTAGGTCAAAGAAGAAATAAAGAAATTAAGGGGCTACTCTGCCCGATACTTCCTCTCTCTTCCTATCCCACCCAGCTTGCATCCACAACCTCCCCACCTCCGTCTGACTCCCTTCCCTCTTTGACCACATAACATCTCCCAGCCCAGCCTGTTCGGGCTCTAGGACAGAATCCGAATCGGCAGGGCAAACGGGAGGGTGCTAGCTCCTTTGTCCCCACTAGCCTGCCTGCAGCGAGCTAGTAGGTCCTTTGTTTACGAAATACGCAAGGAGACCCGGTCCAGGCACCAGGAGAGACATCACTGGGGTGAGTGAGTTTCTGACTGCGGCAGCAGCCCGGGACAGGGAACTCAGACACCCCTCCTACACTTCCTGGTCATCCTCAGGGGCTACTCTGCCCGATACCT
>NW_026068017.1:2386372-2408978 GCF_014885135.2 Alexandromys fortis | reverse complement strand
GGAAATGGGAGGCTGGGAGGAGGTGGAAACTTTTCTTTTCTTATTCTCAATCAAATAAAAAAAAGAAAAAAAAGAAATAAAGAAATTAAAATCTTCCTTGAATTCAACAAAAATGAAGGCACAACATACCCAAACCTGTGGGGCACCATGAAAGTAGTGCTAAGAGGAAAGTTTATAGAAATAAGTGCCCATATAAAGAAAACAGAAATAGCTCACATTAGTGATTTAACAGCATACCTGAAATCTCTAGAACAAAAAGAAGCAGACTCATCCAGGAGGAATAGAAAACATAAAATAATCAAATTGGGGGTTGAAATCAACAAAATCAATACAAAGAAAAAAATAAAAATAATCAATGAAACAAAGACTGGTTCCTTGAGAAAATCAACAAGATTGACAAACCCTTATCAAAACTGATCAAAAGGCAGAGAAAGAACACCCAAATTAACAAAATCATAAATGAAAAGGGGACATAACAACAGACACTGAGGAAATTCAGAGAATCATTAAGTCTTACTACAAAAAGTTGTACTTCACAAAACTGGAAAATGTAAAAGAAATGGACAATTTTTTAGATAGATACCATGTAGGAAAATTAAATCAGGACCAGGTGAGCAATTTAAATAGATCTATAAACTGTGAGAAAATAGACGCTGTCATCAAAAACCTCCCAACCAAAAAATCCCAAGGCCAGATGGTTTTAGTATAGAATTCTACCAGAACTTCCAAGAAGAGCTATTACCTATACTCCTCAAAGTGTTCCACATAATAGAAACATAAGAAATATTGCCAAATTCTTTTTATGAGGCTACAGGTACCCTGATACCAAAACCACCCAAAGACTCAACCAAGAAAGAGATTTATGGACAAATCTCACTCATGAACATGGATGCAAATATACTCAATAAAATACTGGCAAACCGAACCAAAAAATCATCCACCATGATCATGTTGGTTTCATCCCAGAGATGCAGGACTGGTATAACATATGAAAATCTATCAATGTAATCCATAGTATAAATAAACTGAGAGAAAAATCCCTATGATCATTTCATTAGATGCTGAAAAAGCATTTGACAAAATACAACACCCATTCATGATAAAAGTCTTGGAGAGATCAGGGATACAAGGAACATATCTTAATGTAACAAAAACAATATGCAATAAGCCAACAGTCAACATCAAATTAAATGGAGAAACTCAAAGCAATTTCACTAAAATCTAGAAGAAGACAAGGCCGTCCACTCTCTCCATTATCTCTTCAACATAGTTCTTGAAGTTTTATTCATAGCAATAAGACAGCAAAAGGAGATCAAGGGTACTCAAATGGGAAAGGAAGAAGTCAAACTTTCATTACCTGCAGATGATATGATAATATGTGTGTGTGTGACCCCAAATCTCTACCAGAGAATTCCTACAGCTGATATATATCTTCAGTGATGTGGCAGGATACAAGATCAACTCAAAAAAATCAGTAACCCCCTATATACAAATAATAAAGAGGCTGAGAAATAAATCAGAGACATCCCCTTTCACAATATCCAGAAATAACATAAAATATCTTAGGATAATACTAACCAAAGAAGTCAAAGACCTATTTGACAAGAACTTTAAGTCTCTGAAGAAAGAAATTGAAGAAGAGACCAGAAAATGAAAAGATCTCCCCTGATGTTGGATAGATAGGATCAACATAGTAAAAATGGCAATCCTACCAAAAGCAATCTATAGATTCAAAGCAATCCCCATCAAAATCCCAACACAATTATTCACAGACCTTGAAAGAATAATAATCAACTTCATACGGAAAAACAAAAAAACCCAGGAGAGCCAAAACAATCTTGTACAATGAGGGAACTTCTGGAGGCATCACTATCCCTGACATCAAGCTCCATTACAGAGGTAAAGTAATTAAAACAGCTTGGTACTGGCACAAAAACATAGAGGTTGACCAATTGAATTGAATACCCAGATATTCATTCACACATCTATGAACACCTGGTTTTTGAGAAAGAAGCTAAAATTATACAATGGGGAAAAGAATGTATCTTCAGCAAATGGTGCTGGTATAACTGGATGTCAGCATATAGAAGAATGAAAATAGATCCATATTTATGCCCATCCACAAAACTCAAGTCCAAGTGGATAAAAGACCTCAATATAAATCCAACCACACTGAACCTGATAGAAGAGAAAGTGGAAAGTAGTCTTCAATGCATGGGCATATGAGACCACTTCCTAAATATAGCCCCAGTAGCACAGACACTGAGAGAAAAAATAAATAAATGGGACCTCCTGAAACAGAGGAGTTTCTGTAAAGCAAAGGACATAGTCAATAAGATAAAAAGGCAGCCTACTGAATGGGAAAATATCTTAACCAACCCCACATCAGACTAAGTACTGATCTCTAAAATAAAGAACTCAATAAATTAGACATTAAATTCTAAATAACCCAGTTAAAACATGGGGTCCTGAATTAAACAGAGAATTCTTAACAGAAGAATCACAAATGGCCAAAAGATACTTTAGGAAATGTTCAAGATCCTTAGCTATCAGGGAAATGAAAATCAAAACAATTCCAAGATACCATCTAATAGCTAAAATCAAAAGCACTAATAATAACTTATTCTGGGCAGGATGTGGAGTAAGGGGAACACTCATCCATTGCTGGTGAGAATACAAACTTGTACAACCACTTTGGAAATCAGTATGGCAGTTTCTCAGAAAACTGGGAATCAACTTACCTCAGGATCCAGCAATAGAACTCTTGGGCATATATACCCAAAAGATGCTCAATCATACTTCAAAATCATTTGTTCGATTATGTTTATAGCAGCATTATTTGTAATAGCCAGAACTTAGAAACAATCTAGATGCCCCTCAACAGAAGAATGGATAAAAAACTGTGTCACATTTATGCACTAGAGTATTACTTAGCAGTAGAAAAAAAACAATGACACCTTGAATTTTGCATGCAAATGGATGGAATTAGAAAACACTATCCTAAGTGAGGTAGCCCAGAACCAAAAAGATGAATATGGTATGTACTCACTAATAGTGGATACTAGCTATAAACAAAGAACATTGAGCCTATAGTCCATGATCCTAGAGAAGCTAAGTAATAAGGTGAACCGAAAAAACAATATATAGACCCACCTGGAAATTGGAAACAGACGTTATTAACTGGCATGGTTGGGAGCATGTGGGTGTGGGAAAGGGGAAGGGTAGGAGGAGAAGAAGAGGGAAAAGGGGGAGGGTAGAGGAGAAGTTGAGGGAATGGGATGATCAAGATGGAGGAAGGACAGAGATGAGAGATAAAAGGGAGATACCTTGATTGTGGAAGCCATTATATGGTTAGCAGACACCTGGCTCTAGAGAAATTCTCAGGAATCCAAAAGGATGACCCCACCTAGGATCCTGGGCAATAAAGGAGAGGGGTGCACAATCTTGACTTACCCTGTAGTCAGACTGATGAGTATCTTAAATATCACCATAGAGCCTTCTTCCAGCAACTAATGGAGGCAGAGACTCACATTAGAGCACTGGACTGAGCTCCCAAAATCCAGTTGAAGAGTGGAAGGAATGAGAATATGACCAAGGAGGTCAAGACAGTCAGTGATGGGTTTGCCCACTGAAACAGTTTGCCTGAGCTAATGGAAGCTCACCAACTCCAGCCAGGCTGGAAAGGAACAAACATAGCACCAAACTAGTTCCTCTGAATGTGGTTGACAGTTGCATGGCTGGGGCAGACTATGGGGCCAAAAGCAGTGGCACCAGAATTTATCCGTATTGCATGTACTGACTTTTTGGAATCCATTCTCTTTGGATGGATACCTTGCTCAGCCTAGGTATAGTAGGTAATAACTTGGTCCTTCCTCAAAGCAATGTGCTTTACCCTCTCTTAGGATTAAATGGGGGTGTGGTAGGAGGGTGTGTGGAAGGAATGGAAGGAGGGGAAGGAGTGGGAACTTGGATTGTTATCTTTCAAAAAAATCTAATAAATAAAAATAAAAAAGTTACCCAGTTTGTGTTTCCAATCTTGTCCGTGGAAAACAAGCTAACACACTTGTTCTCAATGTAACCTGCTCCTTTATTAGCCACAAAACAGTTTGCTGGCTTCCCCTTTTCCTGTCTTACTCCCCCTTCCTTTAACCAGTATATCTGAGGAGTCTTCTCTCTAGTTTGGACCTGAATACATATCTCATGTAGCCTCTTCTTTTGGAGGGAACTCAAGATAAGACAGATAGGAGGATGCCTCATGCACCCGAATCCAAGTTTATCCCTCAGCTCCTGATGGTTGCCCAAAGTACAAGGTGGCTACATATCCTGACTTATCTAAGGTGCTGCAGAAAATTTGGTGAGAGTTTTGAGAATAACATCAGTTCACACAATTAGCCACTGAAAGACTGGCTTCAGGGGCCAGCTTGCCTCTGAAATCAGGATCTCTAGGTCTGGTCTTATTGTCTTCTATAAGAATACGTCTAACACATTCAGAGTGTAGCAAGCTGGATGTGTCTGTTGCCAAGATCTGCCTGACTCAGGCCACACTTTGACCCAAGATGCAAAGGGAGGACTCATCTCTTTGCAGACTATGCTTTCCAAGACCTTCTCGCTAGAACACACCTGTTGCCACATACATGTCTAAATCCTCCTCAGTTCAGCCACACTTCAAAAGCCACTGGGGCAGGGAGATGGTTCAGTAGTTAAAAAGCTTGTAGCAGAAGAATGTAGACTATAATTTTATATCCCAGGACCCCAGGCACATGCTGTGCTTGTATTATGGCTTTCTGTTATTTCAGGCTCAATAAGCTGAAACAAGGGATCCCCAGAGCAAGGTTTTCATTGTTGACAAGCTCTGAATGTGGATGATGGGAAATTTTGCCTCAATGAATATAGAAAGAGAGCAATTGAGGAAGATCCTCGTTATCAATTTAGGATGTCCACATATGCACACAGTACAACTCCTAAGCATATGTATTTGTAGCATTCATATACACATAAATTAAAAGACCAATATTAAAAATCTACAGAAAATGCATGGAAATGGGAGCTACTTTCTAAGTGAGATAAAATGCCACATTTTCTCTGTCAAATGTGGATCATAGCTTTATATATTTATTATTTATGCATTTGTCTTTAAAGCTTCCTTTAAGTAAATTTTGAGAATTTCCTACATGCACACTATATTTACATCATTTCTATCTTTCTAGCTCCTCATTTATTCCCTCTTTCTCACTAAATTTACCATTTTTCTTCATTGATTGTTACATACACACATTCTGCTAAATCCATATATTGCTACTGTTATATGTTTAATATTGACCTCTGGACTGGACGACCTATGAAGGACTCATGTCTGAAGAAGACTGATTCTCCTTCTCTCAGCATCCATTAGTTGACTGTAGTTTTTCATCTAGAGGTGGGACAATATAAGCCTTAGAGTGTTTCTAGAGGTCAGGAAATATAATGAGGCCAAAAGAGAGCTAAAGTAAGGGTTCTAAAAGGGTGCAGACAGAGTAGAATACTTATGATATAAAAATGTGACAAGATCCATGTGGCTTCTTTGGGAGACAAGTCCTGAGGATAGCATGAATGGTTCTCCCTGTGGCAAAGCCCTGGAGATCTTGACCCACTTGGTAAGAACCTGTGGACAGTTCATTGCATGATTCTGGGCATGACTTTAGGAGCTTATGTGCTTTGTGCTTTTCTTGCTTTCACAATACTAGCCACAATTAATCACAGAAGATTATGAAGTTTATTATTACATATTTGCATAACTGTCCTGGTAAGAATGATTTTTAACCATAAGAGTCTTTAAGAAATGCTATTTAATAGATGATATCAGGAGTTAATGGGAACACTCTAGAGACAAGGAATGAAATACAATCATAAAAACCCACAGATGCCTCATTTCTAATAACTGTGCCAATACTGTAAGAAGTTAAGGGAGGTAGACATAAGAACAAGGAATAAAAACAGTGGCAACAGTTAACGTAAAGTTTCCCAGTTATGTTACCTGTATGATAGATGGAAAAACCTGGTGTGCCTCCAGAGGAGAGAGAGTAGTACAAAACATAGAATGGATTGATCCAGTTTAGGTTGGTGAATTGATAATGAGAACACAGCCCCTATCAGATGTAAATGTTAACCACAAGAGACAAAGCTGTCTCTCAACCTGCTGTTAACTGGGCACATTGTTCTATGTATAGATGTGTTTAGTCAGAAAAGTTACTTTGTAGTTTGCAAAATTGTTTATGCTCCTAACAGGTGATGGTTGCTGGTGGAAGAGTTGGGAGATTTAAGGAAAAACAGACAAGGAACAAACACAATTTTTGTAACCATTTTTAGAAACTTAGTAGGCAAAACTGATTATAAAATTGCTCATTTTTTAATTGAAACTGTATATATATAAACAACCCAGGCTATCTGGGGCCACTTATTTGAACAAAAGGGGAACTGAAAGGGTTGTATTTCCCTCTCCCAATTCTAATGTCCCACGTGGTGATATTTTGTTCATGCTCTAACAAATAAAGCTTGCCTGAAGATCAGAGGGCAGAGCTAGACACTAGTTAACCATAGAGATCGGGAGGTCTATACAGACAGACAGGAAGTAATATGGCTGGGCAGAGAGAGAAATGTACGATGGGAGGAGACTGAGAAGTCAGCAAGGTAAGAGTTGGCTGTGGCTGGATCCTTTTTCTCTCTGATCTTTCAGCATTTACCCTGATATCTGACTCCGGGCTTTTATTATTAGCACTGTTTTGAATTGGAAAATCTAGAAGACCTAGGCAAAATTCTGATTCATCTAAGCACCCAAAGCAAAACAAAAAATAGACTAGCAAACTAAGCAGACTAATATCAAATAAAAAGATTAAGACAGTAATAAAATGTCTTCTGATTAAAATAAGCCACGCAGAGATGAATTTAAAGCAGAATTATACCATATTTTCAAACAAGATCTACAACAATCCCAAAAGCACTTCCAAAGTACTTCTATAAATCCAGTTTAACTCTAATACCAAAACCAAAGATACACACCAAAACTCTCAAAAGCTACATGCCAATCTCTCTGACTAGCATAGATGAAAATGTCTTTAACAAAATGCTTGTAAAGAGGATACAGTCATATATAAAAAGATCACCCATCATGATCAAGTTGCTTTTATACTGAGATGCAGGAATGGTTCAACAAACATGTATAAACTAGTTAAGATAATAAAATATACAAATTGGCTTAAAGAAAAAAATTACATGATTATCTTAATGGATGCAGAAAAAGCCTTTGATGACAAAATCTAACATTCCTTCATGCAAAAAAACTATACAGAGAACAGTATGGGAGGAACCATATCACAACACAATGAAGGCTCTATAACTAACACTCAGCCAACATTTTCCTAAATGGAGAAAAACCTCAAAGTAATTCTATTAAATTCATGAATTAGGCAGGGCTGTCCACTATTTTTTTCTCTCTTTAATTTTATTTTATTTTTATTTTACATGTAAAGTTGTTTTGCCTTTATGTATGCCTGTTTACCACATGTGTGCAGTGCCCTCAAAGATCAGAAGAGGGTATAATATCTCCTTTAATGGATTTATAGATTGTTATGGGTTGCCATGTGTGTGCTGGGAATTGAATTCAGGTCTTCTTGAAAGAACAACCAGTTCTCTCAATTGCTGAGATGCCTCTCTAACCCTTGATTCCTTTTCAACATAGTGCTCAAAGCAGTATCTGGTGCAATAAGAGAAAGAAATTAAATGGATACAAACAGAAAAAGAAGTCAAAATATCTCTATTTACCATATGATATGACATTATAAATGAGAGATCCCAAGAATTCCACCAGAAGAATTTCTTAAATGGTCACCAATTGCACCAAAGTGGCAGGATAAAGAAAAAAGTCAACTTAACAAAAATTAGTAACCTTTCTATATAACACCAACAAAAACAGCAAGAAATAGATTGTGGGCAGTTTCCCATTTACAATAGCCTCAATGAAAATAGCATATTTAGGAATAAGTCTAAGAGGTAAAAGAATTCTAAAATGAAAACTTCAAATACCTAAAGAAACTGGTTGAGGAAAACACTAGAAAATGGTAAGAACTGCCATGTTCATAGATAGGTAGATTATTGTGAAAATGACCATTTAACTTCAAGAAATTTACAGATCAAATGCAATCTTAATCAAAATGCCTATAACATTAGCAAAAAATTAAAACTTTTAGGAAAGATTTATTTATCTTATGTGTATAAGGGTTTGCTTGTAAGTATGCATGTGTACCACATGTGTATCTGGTTGCCCATAGAGTTACAAATTATTGTGAGTCTCTCTATGGGTAATGGGAACTAAACTTGGGTCCTCTGTGAAGGCAACAAATGCTCTTAAGCACAGACCAATTTCTCCAGTCTCTGGACCCACCACAACATTCTCTTCTTTTGAGATAGTATCTCTTTATAGCTCTTGCTATTCAGAAACTCACTACGCAGACTGGGCTGGCACTGAACTCTCAGTGATCTGCCTGTCCCTACCTCCTGAGTATTGGGTATATAGATGTGTGCCACCATTCCCACTTCACCACAATATTCTTCACAGAAATCTTAAAAAATCCTAAAGTTCATATAGAGCCACAAAAGAGCCTATATAGTCAAAGTATTCCTGAACTAAACATTGCTGGAGGAATTACCATTGCAGATTTCAAGATTTGTTACCAAGCTGTAGTGATAAAAGAAAGCAGTTTGATAGCAGCATGAAAACAGGCATGTAAAATAGTGGAGCAAAGCAAAAGATCCCAACATGTATAAACCTAGCTACAGTCATCTGATAATTAACAAAGATGCCAGAAATGTACACAGGATAAATGACAATATTTTCAACAAGTGACCCTGGCAAAACTGAATGCATACATTCAAAAGAATGAAACTATGTCACCCTGCACAAAAATCAAACCCGAATGCATCAAAGACCTGTGATACCTGAACACTGCAACTACTAGAAAAAAATATATAGACAATACCCTACAGAATATAGGTGTAGGAAAGGAACTTCCTGAATAGGATTCCATTTGCCCAGGAATTAAGTCCAACAACTAATAAGTAGGACCTCATAAAACTAAAACTTCTGTATATCTAAGAAAACAACAAGTTGAGTAAAGAGGAAGCCCACAGACTGGGAGGGAAACTTGTTATCTATACATCTGACAGAGGATTAATTACAGAATATATAAAGAACTCAAAAATCAAAGAGTTACAAAAATAAATGGTCTATTTAAAAATAGGTTATGAATTTGAAAAGAGTTCTCATAAAAAAGAAATAAGAATGTACAAGTAATATTCCAAAAAGTGTTCATCATCCTTAGCAAGTAGGAAAGTGCAAAATAAAACAACTTTGTAATTTAATTTTACTTCCATCAGAATGGCTAAGATTAAGAAAATAACCAAGAACAAATGTGGGAAGAAGGATGTGAAGTAAACAGAACACTCATTCACTGTTCGTGGACTGCAAACTGTCCCACCTGCTCTGGAAATCAGTGCAGAAAATTTTAAAATAAACTAAAAATGGATTTACCATCTGATTGAGTTATACACACCTTAGCATATGCTCAAACTTCTCAAGATCATACTTCACAGATACTTGTTTGGTCATGGCTACACTCTCTATTTGCACAGCTAGGAAATGGAAACAATGCAAATGCTTCAACTGACAAATGGATAATGAGAATATGGTACATATACAAATGGAGAAGTATTTAGCTGTAAAGAAAATATGAAATCATGAATTTGGTAGGTAAATGTTTGTAACTAGAATATATTATATTAAGTGTGGTAACACAGACCTAGGAAGACACACTCATGTTCTCTCTCATTTGTGGTTTCTAGTTCCAACTCTTCAGATGTTATTGTGTAACCCGGAGTCACTGCAGAAACCAGAGAAGAGAAAAGGGACCATGGGATGTGAATGAGCTCTAAAGAGGGGAATAGAATGATAAGGTTCTATGAAGGAGAAAAATGGGAAAAATGAAGTGTGTATGGGGTTTAACTGGGGAAAAGGGGGACAATATAAAAATAGGGGGGAGGAGAGATAAACAACACTAAGGATATTTTGTTTTATATTTACTTAAAATTGCATATATTATTTCTAAACATATGCACATACACATTAATGAAGATATGTCATTTGGGATAATATTGCTTCTTTAAAAGCCTTAGACTATCTAATATAACTTCTAGTAACGGGCATGAGAAGCCTTCTTTTGGGTTGATAACCAAGGGAGTAAAGGGTATCCAAAAACAATAGAGACTATTGCTATTGCCCTTGGTTGCCACATAGATGTTGAAAGTCCATCCTTATTGCTAAATATACCTCATACTTTCATATAGGAATTGTAGAATTCAAGGTATATGTGATCCAAAATCCTTCTCCCTGAGGACTATCTTTATTAGTTCTGGAAGATGCTATGTGAATTGCCATGGGTGGAAAGCAATCAGTAGTCCTACTATACTGGCTAGTTTTATGTCAATCTGACACAAGCTAGAGTCATTACAGAGTGGGGCTTAGGTTGTGCCACTGGCCTGCCTGGCTCCATTGGATCCAGGCAACTGGGAGAAACCCATAGCCCCACCTGGTGAGCTTGGTCTGAGATGGGAGAAAACAACTATGGGCCTGCCCAGCACTTTTCAGTATAGAGCTGTTAGCACTATTATGCTCAGCAAACATGGTGGGGACATGGTAGAGAGAACAAGAGGCAGAGGGAGAGAGGCAGAACAGTCCATGTGCTGAGGAGAGAGGCAGATCTGAAAAAGGCAGTGGGGAATGGGTTGATGTAGGTGGCCTGGGACCATGGTGATATCTAGGCCCAGACTACTGCAAAGGGCCATGTGTGTGTGATTGTGACCCTGCCGCAATCATGGTCTGTGCGGATACTCCTTGCTCCAGGTAACACCAAAGGCAGCATAGATGCTAAGGTCTGGGCTGCCCCCCTGTGATGGAGGAAGGTCATTGAGCAATAAAGAAACTGCTTGGCTGGTCCTGATAGGTTAAAGCATAGGTAGGAGGAGTAAACAGAATAGAATTCTGGGAGGAAGAGGAAGTGAGGTCAGACTCTGCTCTGCTCCCGGAGAGACCCGACAGCTCTGCTCTCTGGAGCAGAGATGCCATGCTCCGCTCTCCCGGGCAGATGCATGCAATGAAGCTCCTCCGACCCAGGATGGACGTAGGCTAAAATCTTCCTGGTAAGCGCACCTTGGGGTGCTTACACAGATGATTAGAAATGGGCTAAATTAATATGTGAGAATTAGCCTAGAAGAGGCTAGATAGAAATGGGTCAAGCAGTTAAATGAATACAGTTTGTGTGTTGTTATTTTGGGCATGAGCTAGCAGGCAGCAGGGGTGCTGGGGACGCAGCCCCGCCGCTCCTTATTTCAACACCCCTGGGGTCATGTTGGGGTCTGGAGACCATGGTACTGTTGGACTCATGCTGAACTGAGTGGCTGGAACTACTATCTGGGGCCATGTTGATATCTGGGCCCAAACTGAGGATGAGGGCAATATCTAGGTCCATGGTCCTGTTGCAGGTGAGGTATCTATTGATGTCTGTTGTCTGCATTACTACAGGGACTTATTTTAGGAGGAGAGGGCCACTTGTTGATCCTGAATGCTTAGCCCTGAAATAATCACACAGAAACTGTATTGATTAAATCGCTGCTTGGCCCATTAGCTCTAGCTTCTTATTGGCCAACTCTTATTAATTTAACCCATTTCGATTGATCTATGTATTGCCATTTGGCTCTGACTTACCAGCTAAAGTTCCAGCATCTGTCTCTAGCAGGGCTACATTGCTTCAGTCTGACTCTGCCCTACTTTTTCCCAGAATTCAGCCTAGCTTTCCCTGCCTACATAAGTTCTGCCTTGCTATAGGTCCAAAGTAGTTTCTTTATTCATTAATGGTAGCCATAGCACACAGAGGGGACTCCCACATCAACCCATGTAAACCATTTGTGTTGAAGAATGAGGGCTGTGATGAGCCAACTCACCCCACACTGGCTCTGGGAAAGCTGGCACTATTCCTTGCTGGCCCTGAGAAGGCATCTCCTGTGAACCTGGTACAGGATACCTGGTCCTGCATCTTATGTAGAGCTGACCCTGTCATTTAGGAACTCCCACATTTGGTAAAGCAGGCTCCACTCTACACTAGCATGGGAGAACTGTCTCTGCCCCTTGACTGAGGTGGGTGGTCCTAGCAGCCCAAAAATGACCAACTCACCTATCACCCAGGCACACATCAAGGGTTCTGAGCTGGCACACCCTGACATCTACCCCACCTATGAGCTGCTGGAGCCTGTTAAAGGACATGTCCTGCTGAACCATAGCAGCAGGAGCTCCATGACTCAGCAACAGCAGAACATTAAAGAGGAATTTCAGTGAGTGTCCACTACTGATGGTATGCCAGAAGCCAGAGGCCTTGAAACAAACCAACAACTCATTACACAATAAACATTTTCAAGTAAACCTGTTTGGACAAAAGTGTCTACATCATGGTGCACCACAGCTCCCAGTGCCACTAAGATGAATGAGGAGATAATGGAGAGGTGAAAAAGATGGTGCAGCAAAATGTTCCTTCATTGTTTGGTTGGTTGTTTGGTTTGGTTTGTATAAATTATATTTTTTATTTTTTGACTTTTATTTTCCTTTTGGTTCTTTTTAAATTTTTCTTTAGGGTGAACACTGCAAGAATAAAGGGCGGATATGGAGAGATGGGGAAATGAGTGGAATTGGGGTGCTTGATGTGATATTTCTAAAGAATCCATAAAAATATGTTTTTTTAAAGATCTGGTTGAGGGCAAGCCCATTGTACATTTTCTTAATTAGTGACTGATGTAAAGGGCCCAGCCCATTGTTGATGATGCTATCTTTAAGTTTGTGATCCTAGGTTTTATTAAAAATGCAGACTGAGCAAATCATGGGGAACAAGTCAGTAAGCAGTACTCCACCATAGACTCTGCATCAGTTCCTGCCTCCAGGTTCCTGTCTTCCTGAGTTCCTGTCTCAACTTCTTTTGATAATGGACTGAGATATAGAAGTATAATCTGGATATTAGCCCCCCCCCCAAGTTAGGTTGGTCATGGTGTATCATCACAGCAATAGCAACCCTAACTAAAGCACTAACCCAGCTATGACACCTATGAACCATGATTATTATCATGGCAAGATGTTCCTAAGGGTGCAATGGTGACACTTGTATCTTGGTAGTATCCAATAGCTGCCTAATTGGACTTAAAGGTCACTCAACAGGAAGGAAATAATTCCTTGTAGAGTAGACCTAGCCATTAACCCATGGATAGTGAGATCATGGATCTTAGAGGAGATTCTATTCTTGTCACTGTACTAAACCAGTCTAATCCCTCACTGAATTCTAAAGACTTGTCATTACACCCACAGATAAGTGTCGCTCTTCCCCATCATCAAAAAGTTTCTTTTGAAGCATATGGAGACCATTACATAAAAATGTAGAGAATATTGACTGGTGAGAAAAACACCTCCAATCAATGCATCTACAGCAAAATCCTACACCTAATTCTCAGGGAACATTGTGAAAGAGGAGGAAGAAAGATTTTAAGAGTCAGAAAACTATGAACAATGGCCTTTGAGATGAAATTGTGTGCTTATCCTAGAAACAAAAATAAGAACCAGGGCAGCACCCTGGGTTTCTTACTCCTTACCCCTATAGCCTTCTTCAATGTCACATGGGAAAAATGATGCTTTCAGAGTTCCTGCTGAGAAAAGTTCCTGCTCTGGGACCATGAAGCTCACACATCTGTCCTGGATCTACAGTAGTCCTTTGGGTGAGTCTCTATTCTTTTCTGTGAGCCTCAGCATCCCTCATGTGTTTCCTTTTGGAACTGGCTTGAACCTTGTGCTTACCCCTTTTAGAGCCATTTTGTATGCCAGCCTCTCCCCATTACCACATATTCAGAGTTCTTCTTAGAGGGCTGAGAATTTATTTCTACAGAAGAGGGTGTGGAGCTCTAAGGTTCACCTAGGGCCTTCTGTATGCCTTCTAATTCCAGGATATCCTGGACCCTTGATTCCTTTTAACAGGAGTTTAGCTTGCCCATGGAAAACCTGGCAGGAGGGCTCAGTGGTGATGAATGGGTCACAGTAGTGGTGGGTTGGGATCCTTTCTATACTTACTTAGAACCAAGTCCTTCTCTCTTTGGGCTTCAGTCTGTTGCAACTCCAGGTCCATCTGCTTCCTCCTGCCATGGGTGGGGTCCAAGACCTGTTGACCTTCCTCTGTGCCACTTGCCTCTTTGAATGGAGCTGCTTCCATGGTGGTAGAGACCCCAGATAATGACTGTCCATGCAACTCTATCCCATATGGTTTTACATCTCCCTTTTGTTGTTTCTCCAAGCAGGAGTCTGGTGGATTTTGTCTCTGCCAGCCATTTCTGCTCTGTGAAAGGGTGTTTAAATGGAAGTGAAAGGAGGAGAGCTAGAAATAAAAGAGCAGAGCAACTTCTATAGATTGTCCTCTGATCAGAACAACTGAAGGACTCTAGTCTCCCCTGGGGACAAAGACTGTATACAGGTGCAGACGCTTGGGCTTTAAAGGGCAAAAGAAGAAGTCCTGGTAGAAATATTGGGATGTGTTCTTTATGGTTTCAAGGTCAAATGATGCCAGTGGATGTTCTTGTTACTGCGATGACTTACTGGTCAGGCAGGTGTGCTGTTATGATGAATTTGAGGTTTTTCAGCTTGTCTTAAGCTTTCTTCTTTTAGGTTGAAGTTCATATCTGAACCTGAGGATAAATAAAAAGAAGAGGAGGTGTATTTTCTTGTTGGTTGTTTCCTATGGGAGGGAGATAATGTGGTGTGGGAAAATTCTGTATTCTGACAATTATATTTTAAATAAATGCCAATTGGCCAGGAAGGAAGTATAGATGGGACAACCAGACAGGAAGTAGAGGCAGGGCAACGAGAACAGGTAAGGAGGAAGCCCATTCCTCCCCAGTTCTGTCCAGACACCAAAGAAGCAAGATGTGACCCGCCCCACTGAAAAAGGTACTGCGCCATGTGGCTAACATAGATAACAATAATGGTTTAATATATGTTACAAGAGTTAATAATAAGCCTGAGCTAATGGGACAAGCAGTGTTTTAATGAATACAGTTTTTATGTGATTATTTTGGGGCTAAGCTAGTGGGCAGCTGGGGCAACAAGCAGCCCACTCCTACTACAGAATGATACCCATTATAAGATCTTATACAAAGATTGAGCTAATGGACCGATCAGTTTATAACTTATGGAGACCTATGTGTGATTTTCTTTGGGGCTTACCAGATGTGGGAACTGGGCAGGACAGAAACCCCAACAAGTAGGTCCTCATGTTACAAATGGCACCAATGTGTGGACAACTGCATTCACATAAAGTCTCAGACAGCATGGGAAGTAATTCTAGAACAAAATAACAGCATTATGCATGGTTTCTTGGTAGCAGCAATTTCTCAAAGATTAGAGGTTCCTGTTTCTGAAGGCCTGACTCTTCCCCTTTGGCTGTAGTTATCAGTCCTAAGAAAGCTATGTGTGCAAATAGTATATATGGTGTGGTACTTCTGTGGTTAGACAAAACCTCATATTATCCTAGGCTTCCATATTAGTACTTGATAAACTTTTGCCCTAGACTCAAATTTCTCAAAAACAAGTCCCAGAAAACAAATCTGAATCTGATCTCCACCCAGAAATGTGCAATTGTGATCATCTGCTTTTTTATGATAAGGATATGACTAGCAATATTGTTTCTGTACCTTGCTTATGTAGTGAAGGATTATTTTCTGATCATCCTGACTGCTCAATCATGGCAAATCAGACCAGCTCTTTATTTGTTTCATCTTTTTGCAGTTTTACCTTCTAAATCCCTTCTTGGTGGCATGCCTAAGACTTGGTTTCAAGACTTTCATCCTGCTTGCAGTAGCAATAAATCAATTTAATTATAATTGGATTGAGTCTATGTTTTTTCCTGATAGCTTTGAACACTATAACATCTCTCAATAAACTGCCTTGCCATAAGTCATCAGTCTATAAAGTCTTCCTGATCAGCAATTGCTCTTGCCTTTTTATTTGCCATCTCTGGCACTCCCACTTAACACCTCACTATTTGAGATCCTTGTTTCTGAAGGTTTGGATCAAGTTGCACCTAATATGAGTTACAAATACAGTAAAAATCATCAAGAGTGAGACTGGCACCAGTTTGCATCCCTCCCCTTTCCATCTGCTCCATGCTAGGGCCCATAGTCCCAGTAGCTTTACATGAGGCCAGAGTGGTTCTAGGGACCACATGTCTTACCACCCACTTAAACCCCATTAAGCCTGCCCAACAACCCAAGATTCTTTTTTCCTGGACTCCATATTCTGGCCTTCAACTTCAAAAGAAGACTAGGCTTTTATTGGCAGCCAGAATAGTCCTAGAGACCCCAGTAAAGATATCACCAATTGTGCTCTGATAGTATTTAAAGTCTGCCAGCATCCCCAGACTGTACCCCCTATGCAGGCCTGCATATTCCATCATATAAATTTGGACAAAGTCTTTGGCTTTACCGAAGGACAGGCTGGATGCAGGGACTCTAATCCTGGCAGAAAATTTCTGCTACACTAAAGGCCACACTGTACTAGCTATCCCAGAGGCTAAGCAGATACTTGGAACTGTAGGGGCAGTGTTGGCACCCAAACCCCCAGAAGTTTTGCAGGCTCCCAAAACCACAGGACCTGAAGATTTGCTAGTAACCAGAATCCTTGACCTCTTAGGCCAGAAGACCAGAGAGGAAAGAGAAATGAAGGAATAAAACACCCATCTAACAAAGACAAATGCAGGAATCAACACCTATACCTACAATCGTTCTAAACATGATGCCTAAATGGCAGAGTAAGAACACAATCAATAACAGAAAAGACAATATGGCACCACAGAAACCAGCTTTCCTATTACAACAAAACCTAAACAATCCAACACAGCTGCAGTACAAGAAAATAGCGTTAGAAACAACTTTATGAATATAATAAAGGACCATAAGGAAAAAAATGAAAAAAAAACTTAAAGAAATTTTGGGAGAAAAACAAACAAATATTGGAGAAAATCAGTAAATGTTTTAAAGAATACCAAGAAAGCCATGAAAAAATCAACAACAGGTGAAAGAAACAGTCCAATACACGAAAAAGGAAATAGACATAATAATGAATACTGTGGGAGCTCCTTCCACACCTTCAGCCAATAGCCCTTAAGATACCAGCCCATTTGGGCATAGTCTCTTATATTATAAATGGAGCTGTAAAGTTTGCACTCGCTCTCTTGCTTCCAGCTCTTGCTTTCAGCTCCTAGACTCTGTTCCTGTCCCCATTCATACAGAGGACTGTGATCTAGGATGGTGATCTGTAAGTCTCTCCTAAATAAATAACCCTTCATTATACACAATTCTGAACTAGTGTGTGGAATTATTTTGTAATTTCTGCCATCAACTGGCACCTGAACATGGGGAACAATCCACACTCTGTGGGATTGTTCTGCCAGCCACATGGCACATTGGGCACTGATTCTCCCACTCATGACTCTAGTTGGCACTCAGATGCAGCAAGCTGCTGCTCAGTGCTCCCCAGCTTGTGACCCAAAAGTTGTCTCTCTGTGCATTACACACCGCCCGCACACTGCTGCCTGCAATCCCCATGGTGTACACAGTCCACAACTCACACTGACAGAACACTTTGAGTTTTCTTTTTTTTTTCTGTTCCCCAAATCTCAGAATAGTTTATTACCTTAATAACTGCTCTTAATTTGTTAAACAAAGCATATTTTTCAGTACCTAAGTAAGCAACATGTGCTGTTCACCGCTGATAATTTCTCTCGGCCATGTGGCTGCAACTGCAACACCTGCTGACCAATAACAATTATTACACCTTGCCGGGCGGTGGTGGCGCACGCCTTTAATCCCAGCCCTCGGGAGGCAGAGGCAGGCGGATCTCTGTGAGTTCGAGACCAGCCTGGTCTACAAGAGCTAGTTCCAGGACAGGAACCAAAGCTACAGAGAAACCCTGTCTCGAAAAACAAAAACAAACAAACAAAACAAACAAACAAACAAACAAAACAATTATTTCACCTACTCCAGACAATTAGGAAACAGCCTATTCCAATACTCAGTAATACAGTTTTGGGTATATACCCAAAGGATGTTCAGTCATACCACAAGGATATTTGCTCAGCTATGTTCATAACAACATTTGTCATAGCCAGAGCCTGGAAACAACCTAAATGTCCCTCAATCAAAGAATGGATAAAGAAAATGTGGTACATTTACACAATTGAATACTACATAGTGGAAAAACGACATATTGAAATTTTCAGGCAAATGGATGGATCTAGAAAACATCATATTGAGTGAGGGACCTAAACCCAGAAACACAAATATAATATGTACTCACTCATAAGTGGCTTTTAGACATAAAGCAAAGAAAAACCAGTCTACAATTCACAACCCCAAAGAACCCAAACAACAAAGAGGCTCCTAAGGGAGACATACATGGATATAATCTACATGGGAAGTAGAAAAAGACAAGATATCCTGTGTTTATTGGGAGTGTGGGGATCATGGGAGAGGGTAGAGGAGGAGGGGAAGAAGGGAGGGGAGTGGATAAAAATATATAGCTCAGTAAAAGCAATAAAAAATTAAAAATATAGAACACGAGATTTGATTCAACCAAGGCATATATACTAAAAGCTTTGTTCTCCTCTGTGAAATATTTGTACAAATATTCCACCCATTCAGACTCAGAGAAGCCCAGGACTTCCACCCAAGGTGGATGTTCCCCAAAATAAAATGAACTGCAGAGCTATTTTACAAATGTGAGCAGCAAGGAAGCCTCAGACAGAATGGATTTTCCCCAGCAAACTCCCCAACAGTATGTGCACTGGCTGTAAATAGTTCAAGGCAGACACAGCTCAAGATTATGCTTTTCCAAGAACCCTGCTGGCTCATCTATGCTATCCAGAATGAAGAGCAACTTCTAGAGCCGAGACAGCCTGGACTTTTGTTATGAGTTCAGCCAGACTCAACTGCTTGAACTGGGGCAGCTCTCTGAAGCTGAAGTAGAAGACATGCTGGAAGTGATCCCTGTAGAGATGGCCTTCCTCCCATGCTCTCCTCACCTGCCTGAACAGTGTTGACTTTCAAATTCCAGAAGTCCCCCCTAATATGACTAATTGAGGCTCTTACTGGGTATCTGGGTCTGGATAAAATAAGTCTTAGATTTCAATCAGATGTCCTCTCTCCTCTGCTACATCCTGACACCAGCTCTCCCTGACCAGGATTCTGTTGACTGTTTCCCATCTTCCTACTTTCCCTCCCAGGCCTTTCCTCCAGGGCTACAGACTAACATCGATTTTCCATCTCTACCTACAGTTCTCTTGTCGAATGGATTTCTTTTCTTTTCCTTTTTAAAAAAGACCACGCCTTCTGTTTTTTTAAATTTATTTATTTATTATGTATACAACATTCTGCCTCAACGTATGCCCGCACGCCAGAGCAGGGCACCAGATCTCAGTAGAGATGTTGTGAGCCATCTCTCCAGCCCCTTTGAATGGATTTCTTAATGAAAGCAAGTAATCAAATTGTCTGCTTCCCTGGAATGGTGAAGCTTCTCATCCCTCAATGTGGACTTGTAGTTAAAACAAAAACAATTTTTCCTGGCTAGGCATCAGGGTAGAAAACAAAATGTTCTCTTATTTTGAAGAGCCCAATCCAACCTCTGAATCATTTCCAAGTTACATTTTGAAAAGCTAATTTGTATTTCATTGGCAGACCCTAAGCTGTTTCTCTAGTCTGTAAAATACCTTGAGCCATACCCACCTCACAGAACAAAGCTGTTTGCCTCTCTCCTCCCCTCTTTTCTGTGAATGGAGTTCCAGTTACCTTCCTCATCCCAGGGTCTTACATACCTGGAGCACAACTGTTTAATTGTAGTGAAATTATCTCCCTCCCACACACACCCAAGGCATAAAAGATAAGATGTACTTTCAATTATATAAACACAGTCCAAAACTACCCTAGTAATGGAAACAACTCCACTGTCCCACCCCAGATAATTTTACCTACATATTTGTTTTAAAACATCACACAGAATATTCAAAAACTTTTATTTCATCCCTCACCTCTCTCAATATAATTGTTACTTGTTACTTCTTGTTGATTGAATGTGCTTTTCCTTTTTTAATGATTTTTATATATTTTGATAAGAATATCCTTCCTAGCACTCAAACTCAGGACAAATGGCTGAAATGCCTATTTAACATATCAAATCTGACTCTGGCCACCAGTCTCCATCACTCCCTATTTGTTAAAGAATTATCCAGGCTGCATACCCACCCTGAGCTCCCTTCCATAAAAACTCTGAACCTAGCTGTTGATTTGATTCTCTGAAGGTAGGTATGAATCATTTGTTTCTACTGGCTTCTGCTACCCACCAAATTAGATTCAATTTCTAAAGTCTGACTCCTCAGCTCCTTTCCCTCTCCTCCTGCTAATCTTTGTCCACACCATAAGTGTCCCGCAGGCTCTAGACCTTTTACACCTGTCTGAGCACTTTTTTTTTTCAATCTTGAGTCTGACCTGCAAAACCCATCTGGGTATCTCTCTATGTCCTCAAGGGCACATTTTTCTACTAAAGACACTTAGCTGTTCCTTTTTCCTAAATGCCTCAGCAGCTCTCTCCTCTCCTCTATTTAGTGTTAGCCTTGAGTCACCTGCTTTGTCTGCTATTACTCTAAAAATGACAGTTATGTACCAAGAACCTCTTCTCTCCCTGCTGGGCCGCCAGTCACATGGGGAGGGACACTTTTCCTCTGTGATTCAGAGAATTTTTCCTAACAAGTTTCTCATTCCACTTGGGGATGCCCTGGGTAGAAATTCTTGTCACAATGACACTTTATTCACCTCAGGTCAGCTTCTTCTTGGACCTTTCTCTTGCATCCCCTTGGGAGCTCCAACAACTACCTATGACCCTTTTCTTGTTTCCTTGTCTCCTCCTAGGAGCCTGCAGTCATGAAGCCTCTCTAAACCCCTGTGGGCCACTATACTTTCTCTGAGCTCCTGCCTACCATCCTGCAGTCTCTGCTCTCAGCTCCCTCCTGAAGTTTCCTCTCCTCCCTCAGACAGAATTCCCATGCTTCCTGACTCTGTTCCCTCTTGGATCTCCCCTGCAGTCCTGCAGCTTCTCTAAGTCCATAGGGGTCACTATGCTCTGTCTTGCTCTCTCTCTCTCTCTGCCCCCTCTTGGAGCATATAGAAACCCTTCCCCACAATGGCATTTTGTGTTGTGACCCTTTCTCTCTTTCTCCATGGACTCAGATTTTATAACAGCCTTGTTATGCTAGTACAAACAGCTTGGCCTCAGTATAGATCAGTGTCCAAAGATTGAAACGCTTGATTTTAAATCTTCTCATATAATAACAATTTTTGCCACTACCCGAACAAATGATCCCCAAATCTCTTATGTCAACATTTTCTCTGCTTTCACTTCCAAAAGTCATTTATCTCTAATGTTTCTCTACTTCCCACTCTTAAAAATCTTTTATCTCTATGATTTTTCTGTACTCTGTTCTCAAAGATAAACCTCTTAAGATTGTGCTGTAAACTCAAACTAATAAGTTCACTGGGTATGGTTTAAAAAATCTATTAAATTGTTAACAACATTTGGCTTAAAAATTATACCAAAAGGCTTATAGTTACAAACCTATATGTGGGGGTCTTAGAGTTTTCGGTTGCTATGAAGATATACCATGACCATTGCAACTCTCATGAAGGAAAACATTTAATTGTGGTGGTTCACTTACAGTTCAAAGGTTTAGTTCATTATCATCACGGTGGGACACAGCGACATGCAGGAAGACATGGTGCTGGAGCTGAGAGTCTTTACATCTTGATCCAAAGACAACAGAAAGTAAACTGTCTCACTGGGCATGGCCTGGGCATGCATGAGACCTCAAAGCCAGCCTCCACAGTGACACACTTTCTCCAAGAAGACCACACCTACTCCAACAAGGCCACACCTCCCATAAGTGCTTTAAAACCACCACAGTGGGTAATCTTAACTTGATACAACATTATATATGTAGCTCAATTCTCATTTAAAATATAGATCTATTTATTGTAAATGTAAGTTGGATCCAGATCTTGTTTAGTTAAATAGTTATTTTAAGTAGCAACCACATATTTGGTACCCATCTTTACTAAGATTAAAGGGTACGTGCCATGTGACTTCACCACCATCTTAAGATGACCACGTGATATAAACCAACTTAAGCAGCAAACATAAGACTTCTTAGTTCTATTGATCCCTTGGTTCATCATTACAGTTACATTTTAGACTTAAGAAATCAGCAGCAGGTATCCAAAATATTTTGAATTAGGTTAGAGTTTTGTATGACGATTAGATTCCTAAGGTTATAAAGGTATACTCGGGTCCACAAGTGACTTAGAGATGTATTTCTAACTACTTATGTCCTTGCTAACAGCTCAACACTAGGCTTCTAGAAAATTTAGATAAATAACAACATATATTTAGTAAATATAT
>NW_026068017.1:2380620-2384084 GCF_014885135.2 Alexandromys fortis | reverse complement strand
GACACAGAGGAAATTCAGAGAATCATTAGATCTTACTACAAAAGCCTGTATGGCACAAAACCGGAAAATGTAAAAGAAATGGACACGTTTTTAGATAAATACCATATACCAAAGTTAAATCAGGACCAGGTGAACAATCTAAATAGACCTGTTAGTGGCGAAGAATTAGAAGCTGTTATCAAAAACCTCCCTACCAAAAAAAAAGCCCAGGACGAGATGGTTTCAATGCGGAATTCTACCAGAACTTCCAAGAAGACCTAATCCCTATACTCCTTAATGTATTTCACAATATAGAAACAGAAGAGTCATTACCAAATTCCTTTTATGAAGCTACAGTTACTCTGATACCAAAACCACACAAAGACTCAACCAAGAAATAGAATTACAGCCCAATCTCACTCATGAACATCAACGCAAAAATCCTCAATAAAATATATGTTTTCTTTAAGCCCATCCTGGCCCACATTTATGGTCCTCAGTGTCACCTTCAGAATGGTGTATTCATAAAGAATCAGGTAGAGGTGGAAAGTGACTTCCTCAATAAGTCGTGGAGATAATGGTAATGGTAGAGCAAAGTGGTAGATGGGCTAGGGATAAAGTGCCAGGTACCTGGAATCATTCTCAGTAGAACTCCCATTAGGCAGAAGCTTGGATTTTCCAGGACCATGTAATACTGCTCCATCCTAGCTGGCATCTCGATCACCATCTTTTCCTTTTTAAAGTGGGCCACTTGGAGCAACGAAGTGTCCACATGCCCCCTGTCAATGACTGGATTGGAGAATCACAGCCTAAGTACTTCTACCTGCTGGTTTAAGTTCAGAGACCTCCTTGGGGATCCCAGCATTGTGGTCTAAATGATGTGCCCTCCCAATACTCATATGTTGAAATGCTAATCTCACTGTGATGCTATCTGGCAGTGGGGTCATTTGGGAGGTGATGAGACTGTGGAACTGGAACCCTCATGAATGGAATTGGTGCTATTATTGGAGGATCTCAAATAACCCTGTCTTTCTAAGAATGACAAAGAAAAAGATCCTTGCCAGAGACCAATACTACTGGAACCAGGATCTCTACTTCTGAGACACTCTCCAAGGAGAGTGTCACCAGCTTGGTGAATTCACTTCTGCGCAAACCTAACTTTCATCTCAGAAGATTTTGACCAGTTTTCTTGGCATGAGAATGTCTCTGCTTCCATGGTAAATATTATTTCTTAGGTCTATATGATCAGTTATGATTAGGGTTACATTGCAACAAAGACAGTCTAGTTTGTATAAATGAATTATTATTACTACATGCATGGTTTAATTTGAGTTGATAATGTTTTAATGTATATAGTTACAGTTTAAAGTTAGTCAATACTATTACAATAGGGTAACCCCAAACATAGTGAAATAATTGGATGGCACTATAATTTTCATACCAAACAATATTTAAATAAAAATTTAAATATACACCCTTCTATTTTTCTTTTTTCTTTTTGCTTATTCTTCTGTCGTTGTACAATACATCTGACCATAGCCACCCTTTCTTCCACTCCCCCACATCTTCCAAATAAACTATTCCTCCATTTAAGAACAGGCATCCCAGGGATATCAACCAAACAGCATAAGAAGACAGCAATAAGACTAGACAAAACCCTCATATCAAGGCTGAACAGAGAAGGAAAAAAGGTTCTAAGAGCAGACAAAAGAGCCAGAGGCACCCCAACTCCTACTGTTAGGAGTCTCACAAAAAACCCAAGCTAACCAAGCACAACATGTATGCAAAAGACATAACACAGACCCATGCAGGCTTCATATGACTGCTTCAGTCTCTGTGATGCCCTATGAGCCCTGCCTAGCTGATTCTGTGGGCTATGTTCTCCTGATGTCCTCAACCTCTCTTTCTCCTACAATCTTTCCTCCCTCTGTTCCACAGGGTTCCTTGAGCTCCACCTAATTTTGAGGTATGGGTCTCTGTATCTGCTCCCATAAGCAGCCAGAGGAAGCATCTCTGATGGTGACTGAACTAGGAACCTATCTATTATTATAGCAAAATATCATTAGGAATCACTTCATTACTAGGCTAGGTCTCTGAGCCATGCAGCTTCCAGTTCCTGGCCATCTAGGTAGTGTTGGTCATGAACTCCCTCTCCTGGCCTGGACTTGGGATTCAAGTTAGACCAGTCATTAGTTGGCCACAGTCATGAGCTCTGAGCCACCATTACCCCAACACATCTTGTAGGCAGGGCAGGTGTAGGTCGAGGATTTCTAGCTGTAATTATGTCCCAGCTGTGAACCCTGCCTAGCTACAGAAGATGGTCAGCACAGCAGAAGATCACAAGAAATAACATTTTTTGTAGGTCATGTAAGTTTATAGTATGATATATTGTGTTTCAGCTCTATCTCTCTTTTTTTTCTTGATTTTTTTATTGAGAAAAAGAAAAAAAAAAGTTTCGGCCTCCTCCCAGCCTCCCATTTCTCCCCCTCCCCCCACTCCTCTCCCCCTCCCTCTCCAGTCCAAAGAGCAGTCAGGGTTCCCTGCCCTGTGGAAAGTCCAAGGTCCTCCCCAGTCCATCCTGGTCTAGGAAGGTGAACATCCAAACTGACTAGGCTCCCACAAAGCCAGAACATGAAGCAGGGTCAAAACACAGTGCCATTGTCTTTGGCTTCTCATCAGCCCTCATTGTCTGTCATGTTCAAAGAGTCCTGTTTTATCCCATGCTTTTTCAGTCACAGACCACTGACCTTGGTGAGCTCCCAATAGATCAGCCCCACTGTCTCCGTGGGTGGGTGCACCCCTCGTGGTCCTGACTTCCTTGCTCATGTTCTCCCTCCTTCTGCACCTCATTGGGACCTTGGGAGCTCAGTCCGGTGCTGCAGTGTGAGTCCCTGTCTCTATCTCCATCCATCACCAGATGAAGGTTCTATGGTGATATGCAAGATATTCGTCAGTATTGCTACAAGATAGGGTCATTTCAGGTTCCCTATCCTCAGCTGCCCAAGGAACTAACTGGGGACATCGCCTTGGGCTCCTGGGAGCCACTCTAGGTTCAAGTCTCTTGCCAACCCTAAGGTGGCTCCCTTAACTAAGATTTGTGCTTCCCTGCTCCCCTATCCAACCTTCCTTTCTCCCAATTATCCTGTTTCCCCAAGTTCCCCCCATCCTCTCCTTCTCACTTTTCTCTCCCCATCTCCCCTTACCCCCGTCCCACCCCACCCCCAAGATCCCAATTTTTTCCTCGGCAATTTTGTCTACTTACAATAGCCAGGAGGATAACTATATGTTTTTCTTTGGGTTCACCTTCTTATTTAGCTTCTTTAGGATCACCAATTATAGACTTTGTGACCTTTATTTATGGCTAGAAACCAATTATGAGTGAGTACATCCCATGTTCATCTTTTTGGGTCTGGGTTACCTCACTCAGGATAGTGTTTTCTATTTCCATCCATTTGCATGCAAAATTCGAGAAGTCATTGTTTTTT
>NW_026068017.1:2363158-2376481 GCF_014885135.2 Alexandromys fortis | reverse complement strand
CCCATATTTCCTGAATGTTTTGTGATGAGAGTTTGTTGGACTTGCTGTTTTCTTTGATCAGTGCGTTTATTTTCTCTATGTTATCTTCAGAATCTGAGATTCTTTCTTCTATCTCTTGTATTCTGCTGGTTATTCTTGTTTCTGTAGCCTCTATTCATTTACCTAGATTTTCCATGTCCAGCCGGCCCTCTGTCTTTTCTTCTTTGCTTCCATTTCAGTTTTCAAGTCTTGAACTGTTTCCATTATCTGTTTGATTGTTTTTCCTTGGTTTCCTAGGGTATCATTCACTGCTTTATTCAATTCTTCAAACTTTCTGTTATACTTCTCATCCATTTCTATAAGGGCATTTTTTACATGCTGTTTAAGGGTGTCAATCACTTTCATAAATTCAATTTTTTCTACTTCTTCTTGATTAAGGTGTTCATGTCCTCCTGTTGTGAGGTCACTGGGTTCTGGTGGTTTCATGTTGTTTTTCAGATTGTTGGGTGAATTCTTGCATTGGCACCTGCTCATCTCTTCCTCTGAATGCTTCCCTATGGATCTTCTTTTACAGGATCAGGTCTTTTTGCCTACTGATGTACCTTCCCAATGATGGCACTCCCCAGTGATGTCTCTCCTGGTGCTCAAGTGCCAAGATCAGATCTCTGTGCTGGTTGGGTAGCTCCTAAACAAAGCACCTACGTTGCTTGCTGCAGGCAGGCTATTGAAACAAAGGAGCTCCTGCCCTCTAGGTTGCCCTGGGGAATTGGCCCAGCACCCTGAAGAGGGAAGGGAGGCAGAAATGGGGAGGGTTCTGGATGCAAGCTGGGTGGGATAGGAAGAGAGAGCCAGCTCTATCTCTTGATTCCTAGTCATATGAATCTCTACTATGGGAAAAACTGTAGCACTATTGTGCTCTAGTTTAGAGATTACACAATCTTCTGGAGAACCTTGCACAATCCCTGAAAGATACCATTATCTCCCTAGCACTCTCACTGTGTATCTTCAAAGTCCACTGCACTATTCTGTGATACCAGCTGCCTTGAGATGATGGGTAACAGGGTACAATCAACTAATTCCATGAGTATGAGCCTGTTGCGACACTATAAGTTATCCTGCCACTAAAATGCTCTCTGTGAGGTACCCTGATATTGGATAAGGCATCCTATGAGTCTATGTAAGGATAGTGTAGTTTTGGAAGGAGTATATACAGAGAAGGCAAATCAATATCCAAAATGAATATTTATTCCAGTAAGAATAATGTAAACCACCACCTCTTTTGAATGTTCCTTTCATTCAATTTCCTCTATAATAGTTGCTGTGATCGTGGTGACTCTTTACAGAAACAGAAACCCTAACTAAGATAGGTGGTGACTACTAACATGAAGACCATGTACAAATAAACTCTAATAAAAAAGCAATCAAAATTAGAAAAAAAGCTAGGAAATGAACCTGGCACACATCTGGTTCTACAGATTTTTAGATAGGTCAATCTATGGGAGGTTATAGTTAAGAAGCATAAAAAAGCCAGGCGGTGGTGGCACACACCTTTAATCCCAGCACTTGGGAGGTAGGCAGATCTCTGTAAGCTCGAGGCCAGCCTAGTCTACAAGAGCTAGTTCCAGGACAGGCTCCAAAACTACAGAGAAACCCTGTCTTGAAAAAGAGAGAGAAGCGTAAAGAAGAGGGATGAGGAATAAAGAGGACAAATGTCAAAATGAAAGGAAAAGCATATGATTTGCATATATGAAGAATACTAGAGAGTAGAAGAGCTTGAGAAACATAACAGCAATGCTAATACCAAACTGGGAAGTGTATAAAGAAAAGCAAAACCATTATAAAATTTATATGCAAGAGTGAAGATTAGAAAAAATTAAAATAAAAGTCTCAGAAATTATAAAAACAAAATGTAAGAAACAAGCAAACAAACAAACAAAAGGACAGAGCATAACAAATGTATGTTAGGTTAGATGGTAACGCATGGGTTAATATTTTTCTCTTGGCGTTTATGAGTTTTGAATTATTTTCCTTCCTTTGATGTTTCAAGTAGCCAACTACACTGCTGGGGAAGATATGCCTGCCTTGCAATTCTAGTTTAGACCTACAAAGCCATATTTGGAATATGTATTGCATCAATACCTTTTATTCCTTTGTAACCAGTTAGGACTTGTCACCTTTTGGAGGAGATTTCTGGCACAGCTGCACTGAGCTGAGTGGTGTAATTCTCAGTTCCTTCTTGGGTACTTTATCTGGCTCATGGGTTTTTCCAGCACCCACTTCAGCATTCCACTGGTATTGTATTTGTTTACTCACATTTGGTCAGTCATGTCGGTGAGACTTTACGGGCATATATCTTCTGACATGCTTAGGAGACACAATCACACAGCAAACTCCCTGATCCTCTGGCTCTTATAGTCTTTCTTCACCCTCTTCTGTAATGTTTCCTGAGCTGTAAGTACTGGAGTGTTTATAGATGTATCCATTGGATCTGGGCTCCACAACTCTGCATTTTGATTGCTGTGTGTGTGTGTATGTGTGTGTGTGTGTGTGTGTGTGTGTGTGTGTGTGGTTTTCTGTAGTGGTTTCTGTCTCTCTCAGCAACATAGTCCATACTGTCAGCAGGTCAAGGAGGGGGCTTTGTAAGTTGTTGTTTGGTGGTTCCCATAGTCTGTGGTAGCTACCACAACAGACCTCAGCCAGTCCCTACACTCTGCATTGACTTTTGCTCCTAATGGGTCAGTAAAGGAGGAGACACACTTCCTGGGAAGTTTCCATTGCCCTAATTGTAGAAGCTTCTTTCAGCATGCTTTCTTTACCAATTCATAGGTCCCTCATGCTTCCCTGCAGAGACCTCACCTGGCTAGCAAATTTCATTTTCAGTTCCTATATCTTGCAAGGAATGGAAATATTATGATTATTTTGATTGTTACTTTCACAAAGTTTCACTGATAATGTTTCATAGTTATCATTTTATCCAGAAATCCAACATCTTATCATACCATATATAAAAACACAAGTCAAGTAATTTTACATTTTGGACTCTCATTGAAGCTGCTTGGACAGGAGATAGCTGAAGACAGAGCTGGGAAACCACCAAGTGGCAGACCAAGTGATTTCAGCTGGATGCTTGCCCTTCCGTAGATATCTGGCGATCTTCATTTCCCCACCCCCTCTCCTTCCATCTTTTCCTGGTTACAGCTGTCATGGTCACTAGTTTAAAGATATTTTCCTGCTCTGTTCAGTCTGGTTTATTTCAAAGCTCTGACAGAGTTAGTAGGACTGCCGTCAATCCTGGTGACAGCTACTCACACCTGTTGTGGCAGATTAGTTCATCTATAATTATAACTGTATTAAAAAAAGAATTGTGTCTTATGATATAGTCTGTCATCCTATAATTAAATGACTCACTAAATATAATACAACAAATATCTGTGACTAAATTTGTTTTGCCAAATATGGGAAGGGAGGCAATGATATTACTACCTTAAGTCTACATAGCAGGCTCACTTCTGACCCTTTTCTTTCATTTAAAGAAGTTCTAAGATATGCAAAACTTCCACCTTATTTCTTTCTAAGAGTGCATGTAGAATTAATGTAACCATTTTTGTGTTCCATTTTATGCCTAATACAGTATAAGGCAATCTAGGTGTCCTAGCTATAGATGTGTAATACCCAGCAAAGACATTATTTATCTATCTCAAACAGGCAGGCATCACAGACAATAATTTGTTTACATATGGAGCAACTGGGAGTTAAAGAAAGTTCAAGCAAAATCAGGACTTGAGGTGAGCACTTAGACCTCAATTCCTGAATTAGGATCCCCAGCTCCTGGAGTTTCTGCTCCATTCCTCCCAGAGGTCCATAATCAAATGAGGATGAGTCTCCTTCAGGGCTAGGTAGAGTTGATCTTTGCAGGTCTTGTCCCAAGCCCGACTGAGGCTGAAGAGCTTCCGCATCTTGTCTGGCTTAGTGATCTCAGCCCGCACCTCCTCATACTCCTCTTCACTCAACACCAGACCATGTAGCTTGTCCAAGACAGGATCCACTGATGTCACTCGGGCCACTAGTTCCTCTCGATGACGGTCCACAAAGTGGAGCAAGGCAGAGGCATCTGGGAGTGAAGGTGAAACTGGTAATGACCAAAGGCTCCTAGGTAGGCTCTACTATTATTCTCTATTTTGTTTTTGTGTGTTCATGTGTGTGCATATGTGTATACGTGTGTGCGTCCACGTGTGTGTGTTTGGATGAGTGTATGTATGCAGGTACACATATATGTGTGTGCACACATCTGTGAAAACCTGGGGTGTTATTTTTCAGGGTACTGAAATGTTTTGAGGCAGAATCTTTCATTAGCCTGGAGCTTGCTAATTAGTGTGGGTTGGCAAACTAGTGGTCTCTAGAGATCTACCTCTGTCCACTGACCCAGATCTGGGATTGCAAGCATGTACCACAATGAATGGCTTCACTTTGCCCCTGGACATACACTTCTCCAACCCCATCCTGGTGAAGTTTTCAATTACAAAGTCCTCTTTCCCTTCTTCCCTCCCCTTCAGCCGCAGAGAGCACACACTGGGACTATTATTGTGGCCTGTATCAGTGGTTTCTGACCTGCAGAGGTTGGGACATCCAATCTTGGTTCAGATCTGAAGTCTCCTGAAGGAAAGTTGAGATGAAGAAGTTGTTTATTTGAAATAGGGTCTCATTCTATAGACTAGGATAACCCGGAATACACTATGTAATCCAGGATTACCTTGAACTACTAATGCTCCTCTTACCTCAACTTTGCCAGTGTTGGGATTGCAGGTGTAAGATGAGTCACTATTCTTGACTCTTATAATGAAGTACTTGTAATGGCTCTAGTTTTGAATGTACATGACACACCCTGAAATACCCATTCACATATGCAATTCTTAGTTCTTGAGAATAGACTCTAGACATATCCTTTAAAATCTAGAGTAAGGATAGGAAGGGCTCTTACACTTGTTCTAGGCAAAACCCCTTCCTTTAGCATATGGGGAAAGTGAGGTTCAGAAGCTGTGTGATCCTTTACAAATCATATGAATGAGCAATACAAATTTCTTGCCATTATGATAGCCTTACTTCTATCCTGTCTTGGCCTGAACTGAATCCTTAGTGGGGAACTAAACAAATCCCTGATTTGATGACTTAAACTATCTGACATCTTATTCCCAGCAGAAATCTACTTCCTAGTCCTTGTTTGATCTTTTACACTCACACACTGCATATGTGTTCTGGATTTGGCATCAGAATCAAAGTCAACCTAGCAATAGCTCATGGAAATAACATAAAATTTTAGCAGGAATAACATCAGCAAATGAATATGTTTAAAAATGACTGCTAGGAGAAGAGGGAAATCTCTATAAATTATGTAGCTTGAGAGTTTGAGCAGATCCTAAGTTCAGTGTGACCTAAGTGCAGGGACAGGGGCACAAGTGGCCAGCTTATGGTACTGGAGACCTAGGATCCATTTGAGGGGGAGGATGGGTATGTTCTTTATATTCCATAAAGAATGCTCAGTCTTGGTTCATTCCGACTTATCCCTAAACTAGAGCACCTTCTGAATCACCTGAGCACCTTCTGAAGAAGGTGCATGAGTGATTAAGAGTTCTAAAACAAAGACTTAAGAGGAATGGATTGGAGAGGGAGGGGGAGAAGGGTCGGGGGAGGGAAAGGGAAATGGGAGGCGGGGAGGAGGAGGAATTTTTTTTCAATAAAAAAAGAACAAAAAAAGAGGAATGGAAGAAGGAATTGTAGATTTTTAACTTGCATAATATGGTTATAGGGGATTGAAATTTTGTGTGCTAGAGCTAGAGACTAAAATTATATTACTTAATTTGCTCTTATCTACCTGAAAACAAGATTCAGAATTGAGGCTCTGATGTTGCCAACACTGGACTTAACTCATCAATCACCTAATTATTTAGGCTTTATTCCTTTACTATATAGCCAGTGCATCAACAGTAACTCTTCTAAAGGCCTCATGGATGTCAAAATCTGTTAATTCTGGGCAGTGTAGAAATACTAGAGAATAGGACAGAGAAAACTGGGCCTGGAATCATATTGTTTTGAGTCTAAATTTGAGTCATAACAGCTATTAGGTGTCTTGAAAAGCCATAAAAATTCTCTGGAATATTTCTTTATATCAACTTAGTCATTAGTGATTTTATCCTATCTCTAAATTCTCTGAGTTTTTTCTAACCTGGTTTCAGCAAGACCTTCCATACTTGATCCCCACTCATCTTCTGGTTCAATTGCAGCCATATGTCTGAATCCATGTGGCCAATGTAGATCTCAGAAAAGAGCTGTGATTCTCCAGGGCTCCGATAACACAGCTTTAATTCCTGGAGAAAAAAAAATCAACATGTGAGAAACTACTGAAGGATTAGGATTTGTGGGGCATGGTGGTGGTACATGCCTTTAATTTCAGTATTTGGAAGTCAAAAGTTGGTACATCTCTGTGAATTTAAAGCCAGTCTGGTCACACAGTGAGTTTCAGGACATCTGTAGTTACATAGTGAGACCCTGTCTCAAAATCAATCAAACAAACAGATGAAGAAGGAGCAGCAGCAGCAGTAGTTACTGATCATTGTGCAAGTGAGGTCTTTCCCCTGGTACCTTCTTGGCCTTGCTTATCCCCTAGCGACACTGATTATCTGCAATACTAAGTTCAGTCATCACCACCAGACTATATATCCTGACTCAGAAGGGTGAGTACACATCCTATAGATGGGTTAGAACTCATTTCAAAAGTATTGCTCACACACTATAAAACAGATCTTCCTAATTCCATTATGAACTTGATCCTTCTTCCTCTTCCTCCCTTATCTTAAATGCAAAAAAGCATGCTTAACTGAATGATCCTAAACTCAACTGTTCAGTCATTATATGTTCAATCGTCTGCTTCTCTTCTTCTCTCAAACTGGATGTAGAACTCTTGATTCCCTATTATCTCCCAATCACACTTTCCTCCCAAACTTTGTGAATGTTACTAATGTCTCCTCAATGCTCAGGCCCCAAATCTAGGCACCATTCTTAACCCCTCTCATAGTTGCTTGCAAACAGTCAATTCACCAAGTTTTTCCTTTGTCTCCAAAACATGTTTAGAGACCTATTACGAACACTGATATTTATTTTTGGTCTTAGCATCTGTCAGGCTTATTGAACTATGTCTACTGAAATACAGTGTCAATGGGTTCATATTTGTTGAATAACAGATCTCATCCCTCTTATTCTTTGCTAACAACTGATACTGCAGAAAAACGTCAAACACTAATTTTGAGGTTTATGTTTTCCAACTGTGATGGTTAGCTTCAACTGTTGACATAACTAGAATCACCTTGAGAGAGTTGAAATGATTGTTTACATTAGGTTGGTCTGTGGGCACCTCTGGAGAATTGCTTTAATTAAGTTAACTGATGTATGGTGATCCAGCCCACTGTGGGCAGCACAGTAATGCTTGTACTGGCTTTTTGGAACCCATTATCTTTGGAGGGATACCTTGCTCAGCCTAGACATATTGGGGAGGACCTTGTTCCTACCTCAAAGCAATGTGCTAGACTTTGTTGACTCCCTATGGGTAGCCTTACCCTCTCTGAGGAGTAGATGGGGGTGAAATGGGAAAAAGGTGGAGAGAGCAGGAGGAGAGGAGGGAGTGGGAACTGGGATTGATATGTAAAATGAGAAAAGATAGCTTTTTAAAAAATAAATTTAAAAAAGAAATCAAGCTAAACATAAGCAAAAAAGAAAGTGTACACACACATTTTTCTTTGCTCTTGTCTGAGGATGTCACTACTTGCTTTAAGTGCCTGTTACGTGATTTTACTTATATGAGGTACCTAGAGTTGTGAGCTGAAATAAACTTTTTTTTCCATACGTAGATTTTTGTTAGAGTGTCTTATAATAGCAACAGAAATGTAACTAAACCATCAACTCAAAACATATAACTTCCTTCTACCTACTGGAACCTGGTCCAACACTAAACAGAATCATCAGAATTCATTCAGATGTTTGTGGCCTTAAAAAAATGGAGCTTCTGACAGAGCTTAGAATAAATGAATTACATAATTATTCACATCCCTTTCTATCTCTATTTCTCTTCTTCCTTTTTCTGTGTTATACATGTTACTTTTATTCATGTTTTCTTTTTTATTTTAAATCTTTTTCTTATAATGTATTTTGATGATTTTTCCCTTCCCTCAACTTCTCCCAGATCCTCTCCACCTCCCTACCCATCCATCTTCATGTTTTCTCTCTCCCAAAAGAGAGTCAAAACAAAACAAAAAGAAAACAATAAGACAAAAGTAACAAAACAAAAATCATACAAAAAAAGAGAAAATTAAAAAAAAACAAAACCATAAACAAACAAAACCCATGGAGTCTGAGTTAACCAGCTACTCCTGGGCCCATCTCCTTTTCTAATGCCAGTTTTTGTCTATTCTAATTTAACACTCTGTAAAACACTAAGATGTTCTTCTTTATTTTGGTTCTGTTATTTCTTATTTTCCTTTTGCCACATACTAAATATGTGACCATTATGTCTTTAGCAATTTCTTTTCTCGCTTTAATTTTATCTTCCTAGACATGGTATTTGTTGATATTTTTAATAATAGAATTGTCTTTGCCTTTTGAGTTTATCAAATCTACACTAACACTTTTCAACCATGAAGCAAATCTTTCTAACAGCATTTTAGGAAGATAAGGTGTCCCATCATCCCCATGGTGCATGTTTTGCTGTAGTTATTAATAAACCCAGTGTGTTTTCCTACAGGTGTGCACCTAGTATTTTCAAATGAATGGCATTGACACTCTGTAGCTAAACACATCTCAGAACTCCAAGTGCCTTTCTGCATCTCTTTGATCCTACCTATCTTTTTAAAATCCTACATATTTTCTCCTTAATCTCAACTTTCCTGGTCCATAGGAAAGCCCTCAGATTGGCTCACAGGTTTCCCCAAGTCTAGTCTGATCCAGGTCAGGAGTGGACATCTGGCTACCCACCTTGGGAGTTATTTCCAGCTTCTCTGAACCAGACACAGTATAGCGTGAGCCCAAATACAGGGAGTCCAGTGGAGGTGGCTTGTGTATTCTCACAAACTGAAACTTCTCTTCTTCATCATCTATGGCCTAAGAAACATATAGAATGGTGATTTAGCAATTTTCTTGTTCTGTGGAATCTGGTCTGAATAAGGTGAAATGGTTAGTCAGTGTGTCTATACAGGTGTGGGGAGATAAAACCACCTTTGTACCTATCTCTCCCATGTTTAACCACACAGACACCCTCAAATTTGGCCTTTGCCATATTTATGGTGGAATTTGGGTCACTGCCAGAGAAGAAAGGAGAGAGAGGGGCAGTAGATTGGACATGGGGATTTCACATCTTCCTGAACCCATGAAAGGGGTGTAGAGTGTTTCATGGAAATCATAGAGCAGCAAATGCAGTCAGAGGAAACTTCAGTTATGCTTGGAACAGGCAAAGGTGAAGCAAAAAGAAGGACTACTCATTCACATGAAAGTTCTACTTACAACAGCCTCATACTGAAGTGGGGATCCCTCTGGGGAGCTCTGGCTCATTTCCTGTTTTCTGTCAGCCCACCCTGGCCCCGACTTTGGGTTATCAATATCACCTTCCGAATGGTGCAGTCGTTGGGGATTAGGTACAGATGGATGGTGACTTCCTTAGCCTGGCGGGGACAGTAGAGCAATGTAGTGGAGGTGATTGGGATGAAACGTTGAGCAGCTGGGATCATTCTCAGTAGAACACCCATCAAGGAGAAGCTGGGGTTTTCCAGGACTATATAATGTTGTTCCACACTGGCTGGCTTTTCCAGGACCATCCTTTTCTGTTTAAAGTGAGCTACTTCAAATAAGGAAGTATCCACATGCTCCCCTGTCAAAGAATGTGTTAGAGACTTAGGTTTGTGGCCTGAATGATTGTGTCCTCCAGATATTTCATGCATTGAAATCCTAACTCTAGGGTGATGGCATAGGTAGGAAGAACCTTTTAGAGCAACAGTTCTCAACCTGTGAGTCATGACCCCTTTACAGGTTGATCAACCCTTTCACAGGGGTCGTCTGAAAATATGGATATTTACATTATGATTCATAACAGTAGCAAAATTACATTTATGAAGTAGTTATGAAATAATTTTATGGTTGGGGTCACTACAACATAAAGAATTGCACATTAGAAAGGTTTAGAATCATTGTTTTAGAGCGTGAAAAGATTATGGAGGGGGCTGGAGAGATGGCTCAGAGGTTAAGAGCATTGCCTGCTCTTCCAAATGTCCTGAGTTCAATTCCCAGCAACCACATGGTGGCTCACACTTATCTGTAATGGGGTCTGGTGCCCTCTTCTGGCCTGCAGGCATACACACAGACAGAATATTGCATACATAATAAATAAATAAATATTTTTAAAAAAGATTATGGATATAGCACCTTCATGAATGGTACTAATACTATTATGAAAGGGACCTGGCAATTCTATGAGCACACAGAGAACATGCAATCTGTAAGAAAAGAGACCCTTACCAGTCCCTACTGACACCTGATTTTGAACGTCCCAGGAGATCTCCAAGGATAGTGTTGCTAACTTTCAGCCCGGTAGGCAGTGGCTAGAGTTCTTGGCACTACTTCCAAGTGTAGCCTGTGAAATATGGTCTGTGAGCCAGACTGAAGCAGATTTGTCCACTTGGGCCCTGCTTATACATCCTGACTCTAGTCCCTCATTACGTAAGCCAACTACTAGTTAAGAATATACCCTCATGAATAGTGAGGGCAGATCAAATTCACACACAGAACTATGGTGGAACTTAACACATTGACTCTATTGTCCATGACTTTGCAAAGGTAAAAGTTGGGCCCAAAATGGAAGTGGAAATGGCAAGGACTCAATGCCCATATGAGCTGGATTTTACTATATTGACCCCCACCTAGGCTAGATTTTGCTAGAAAATAGAAACCAAAAGTGCTTCTCTGTCTGTGACAAACCTATGTTATTGGGGATGGGGAGGATTGTGGAAAGACTTTGGAACTTTGAGCTAAAAAAAATCATTGAATGTTGAGAGCTCAGTGGGCTTCTGTAAGAGCTTTGGATGATAATGTTGAGAGTAGTGCAGATGCTGGAGGCCTGGCTCACGACTTTTCAGAGTGAAGAAAAGACTCTACCTTCCTTTTTAGTGTGAAGAATCTGTGCTTCTGGTTAGCTGATACTGAAGAATCAGCTGTGATGAACAAGATATCAGAACTACTAAAGCAAAAACCTTGCTTTGCTGGGATTCTTGATGCTGATTTTCTGGAGATGATAATTTACCAGTTGAGGTGAAATCTTCTGGGAAGTGTTTCCTGAGAGTCAGCACACAAAAACTGTGTTCCAGACGTGACCACGGTTGTACTTTGTGTTGGTAGCCAAACTTGAAAGTATAAGAGTCACTCAAGTGGTATTGATTTTTAAGGTATGAAGGGATCATGGAGAACAGCTGAGATTTGGCACTGTGAAAGGCCAGGAGAAACCATTGGTTAAGTGTAGCCAGAGTAGTAGCAGAAGCCCCAGAAGGAATCATTGAGAAAAGTTGAGGCTTTTGTACCATAAAGAAAGCCTAGGAAAGGCTATTGGTGAAAGTACAACCCAGTTGCAGTAGAAGACCCCAGTGTTTTAGAGATACCAATACCATGGAGTGACCACAAAGAACAGCAGCAGCAGTGAAGTGAAGCCTGACCCATGTTAGAAGACAAGCTGTGTGTGCTACAGAAGGCAGAGCCTGGGAAGTAACCAAGCCCTTTGGAGGAAAACAGAAGATTGTGAGTAGATCTCAGACATTGAATAATTGAGTTATTTGCACTGTTGGAGTTTGGTTTTTGCTTTGTTCACGTTGTGACTGTGCCCTGGTTCTTCCCTCTTGAAGGGAGAAGGTATTTAATTTAATTTTGAGCCCATAGCTAAAAGACTTCAAACTTTTAAAAGAGATTCTGGACTTTTAAGGAGAATGGATATTTTAAAGAGACTGAAATTTTAATGTATTTGGGTTTGTAAACACTGTGGAAACTTCAAAGTTATTTGTGTTTTTAATGTGAGATCTTGGGGATGAATAAGAAGTTGACAAGGGGTTAGTTGTGCTGATTGAATCTAATGTCAACTTGACATAAGCTAGAGTTATCTAAATGGAGGAAACCTTGAGAAAAATACCTCTGTAAGACCCTGCTGTAAGGCATTTTCTTATTTAGTGACTGATGGAGAAGGGCCCAGATCATTGTGGGTGTTTTTACCCCAGACTGGTGGTTCTGGGTTCTATTAAAACACAGGCTGAGCAAGCTAGGGGAAATAAGCCAGTAAGCAGCACCTCTCCATAGGCTCTGCATCAGCTTCAGCCTCCAGAATCCTGTACTGTTTAAGTTCCTGTCCTGACTTCCTTCGATGATGAACAGTGCTGTGGAAGTGTAAGACAAATAAACCCTTTCTTCCCAGCTTGTTTTTTGGTCATGGTGCTTCGTTGCAGCAATAAAAAGACCAATAGCTAAGACAGATACTAAATATTACTTCTTTCACTTAACTTCATAGTGTACATACTCTTGACTGCTACTTTAAGTAGCTCAGTTTATCACCTATTTTTTTCTGGGACTCTGGGCGATACAGTCTGAGTAAAGAGCACTTATTAAATGATAGTTAATATTGTTACTAAGGAGGGAATTTTCCATTTAAGGAAACTTACTTAAGCTCAGAAATATTATAAGATTGGGAGACTCATGTTTCACAAAAGATATGTCAGACAAGAATAGGTAAAGGAAACACCTTAGCTTCCACCTCTGTAACCTTTTCTGCCTTGGTAAGGAAGCAATGAACCTTGCCCCCATCACCCACCATCCTATGTGCCTGCTCGGCTTCTCATCACCACCATCCTCCTCCCTATCCTTCCTTTGGTTACCTTGGAGGCCCACAAAGTGGGGAAGGTACACAGCAGCCACAGCTCCTTTCTCAGCTTTGATGTCAAACAGAGGTCCTGCCACCATCCAACCATGCCCCAGGACATCCCTGTCCCAGAACTTTCCCCAGGCACAAAATTCAATCTCAATGGCCAATGCCCTTTTCATCACAAAGTGGAGACCTGTGTTGGGATGGTGGTAATAGCCAGGTTCTGGGAAGTAAACTCTGGAAAAAATAAAGAGAAGCAAGAAACACAATATGGGTGGGTGCACCCCTCGTGGTCCTGACATCCTTGCTCGTGTTCTCCCTCCATCTGCTCCTCATTGGGACCTTGGGAGCTCAGTCCAGTGCTCCAGTGTGGGTCTCTGTCTCTATCTCCATCCATCACCAGATGAAGGTTCTAT
>NW_026068017.1:2357543-2362682 GCF_014885135.2 Alexandromys fortis | reverse complement strand
GGTGTTTTTGATTTTAGCCATTCTGACAGGTGTAAGATATCTCAAAGTTGTTTTGATTTGCATTTCCCTGATCGCTAATGAGGTTGAGCATGACCTTAAGTGTCTTTTGGCCATTTGAACTTCTTCTTTTGAGAATTCTCTGATCACGAGGGGTGCACCCACCCACTGAGACAATGGGGCTGATCTATTGGGAGCTCACCAAGGCCAGCTGGACTGTGACTAAAAAAGCATGGGATAAAACCGGACTCTCTGATCATGGTGAACAATGAGGGCTGATGAGAAGCCAAGGACAATGGCACGGCTTGGTGGGAGCCTAGCCAGTTGGGATGTTCACCTTCCTAGACATGGACGGAGGGGGGAGACCTTGGACTTTCCACAGGGCAGGGAACCCTGACTGCTCTTTGGATTGGAGAGGGAGGGGGAGAGGAGTGGGTGGAGGGGGAGAAGGGTGGGAGGAGGGGGAGGGAAATGGGAGGCTGGGAGGAGGCGGAAACTTTTTTTTCTTTTCCTTTTCTCAATAAAAAAAAAGAAACACAATATACAAATTCACTGAGATGCAGTGTCTGAACATGGTAAAAGAAGACACCACCAACTTCAGTAAGAAGGCTTTGACTTTGAATGTTGGCTGTTCTGCTATCTAAGTGTGGGTCCCTGAGTGAGTCATTTTCCTCATGTGTAAATAGAGGTAATGACAACACTTAGCTCATAGAGTAATGATAAGTGAGATAATAAAAGGCCACAGCTTAATAACTCCCTGGAAGCAGTTAGCTATTTCCATAATGATTGTAAACTAGACAAGTTTTGTCATTTTACAGGATCCACTTACCATTAATTAGTAACACATATATACTAATATCAGTTATAGTCCTTTGTAACTGAGAACAGTGCTTCATAAAGCCTTAAGTGACTCCCCAAAACTCCCTACATGGTAAATACTGGGACCCTAGGATTTTAGAGTGTGCATGTGTAAATTATGAATATTATTATCTACCAACTGAGAAAATGTCTATGTCAATACTTAGTAAATGACTAGGTGTCATGTAAGAAAGTCTTATTATGATTTTAAACATTGATTAATTTTGTAATTATAAGCCCTTTGGGAAGCAAGGTCACCCTATGCATAGGATTTCTAACTTTTGATAGGGTATATGTACAGAAGGAACATATAAATTATAAGAGTTTAAATGAAATTTGTAAGACATGAAAAATCAAATATAATGAGTAAATCATGTTCATATCATAATAATCACCAGCAAAACCACATTTCAGATAACTGAGCAAAGTTGAAAGTAGACTGGGTTTCTTTATATGATATATAGGACTTACATCAGCTTTGTTACATATGGTAATGGTATACTCGTGATGAAAGACTAGGTCTTAATTTAGTGGAATATTTAAGGATGAGATCACTTGCCATCTTAGGCTTAAAACGTAACAGTGATGAAAAAGGAAGAGTAACAGTAGTTAAAAGGAACTTGGAAAAATGGTGCTGAAGTTAGATAGGAAGTTCTTGTACATTCTACTTTGTCGGTTTTTGAAAAAAGTTCATAATAAAAACCTTTTTATTCACTTGAACACATGCATGACCAGTAGCTCTGTCTTGTTCCTGGCCTTCTTGATTGGAGAGAGAAGAGGAAACAGTGGATGCGGGGAAGGATGTTATGTTTTAGGGAATGTAATGAGAAGGCCCTCACTTACCGGTAAAGGTTCCTTTCTTTGTCTACAACCTCAGTAACTTCAGACCCTGTAGGGCTCTTAAAGTCTTCTGACCCTAGAGGTTTTATAGGCATGTCTCCCGAGGAGTTAGGTGAAGACAGACATAAAGGTTCCACCTGTGACACCTGTAGGGATCTTTCTCCTGAAAGAGACAGGACAGTGTTTAGTCTATATTATCTAGGCTGGTCTCTCCAGCCCTCTGCTCCTAGACTGTGGCTAGGCCCTTCTGGATACTGGTCTTCTTGAGTCATGGTGAGGGTGTATCTGCAGTCTCTATTCCTGCTCCAGGAGCTGCCTATCTGCTTTCTGAAGATAAGCAATCTGTTGTTCCTTGTCCCAATTTCTTTCCATCTCTCTTTCCCTACTGATCCTAAAGTGTTACTCTCCCCAGCATTTCCATTGTGATAATATTGAGAGAGGAACCTACCTTGGAGATGAAAAGGTGATTTCCAAGTTTTAGAAGCCTGGAAGAAGGGATGGGACCCTGATGTAGAACTGGACCCATGCCATAGACATCGGAGAGAGGCAGAACAAGCTCCTGTGGCTGTGAGAAAGGGAGTTGCCTTTGTTTTAGGAGAAGGTAATCATGCATGGAATATATCCATTCTAGATGGGAATGTAGGAGGGGGAATAGAAGAGAAGATGCATTACAGACAGCCCTCCCATGGCCCATCAGGATGCTCCCAGTCCATTCCCTTCAAATACCTTCTTCTGTTTTCTGCCACTTGAACAAGGTCTTGCTTTCGTTCATCTCTCTTCCAGTTGTACCCTTAGAAGAGACCATCACACTTGAATTCCTACATTAAAAAATGTTCATTGTTTTCCAAATGTTGTGGAGAATCTAAAGCTATCTATATGAAATTCCCACTGAAAATTCAAGTCATCTAAATTTGAACTCAGTCCCATGACTCTTCAAGCCCTGGTCTCCGTGAATGGTCCTCCACCCACTGATACATTTACCTCACAAGTGGTATATCATACTCACTCCTCCGAGAACTATGGTATAAAAGCATCCTCCAATAGTTATGCATTGCAAACTTAAGCCTTAATGCAACAATGTCCTGAGACAGGAAGAATAGGGTATGACAAATCTGTAGACAGATTCATGCCGTCATAAAAAAAAAGGAATAATCCCCTGTATCTTACTGGATTACCATGGTTTAAAGTTAGAATTAAACAACAACACAGACTGAAGAAAGCTTACAAACTCATGAAAACTGAACAACTCTAGACAGAATTACCACTGGGTCAAGGAAGAAATAAGAAAGAAACTAAAGACTTCCTAGATGTCAATTAAAATGAAAGCACAACATACTCAAACCTATGGGACACTATGAACGCAGTGCTAAGAGGAAAGTAGCACTAAATGTCTACATAAAGAATTTAGAGAAACTTCACAGTAGTGACTAAACAGCACACCTAAAAGTTCTAGAACAAAAATAAGCAAACTCATCCAGAAGAGTGGACAACAGGAAATAATCAAATTGAGGGCTGAAAACAATAAAATAGAAACAAAGAGACCAATATAAAGAATCAATGAAACAAAGAGTTTATTATTTGAGAAAATCAGAATGATAGAAAAACATTTATCCAACCTAACCAAAATGCAGAGAGAGAATATCTAAATTAACAAAATCAGAAGTGAAGAGGAGGACATAACAGACATGGAGGAAATCCAGAGAATAATTATGTCATACTTCAAAAACCTGTACTTTAAGAGACAAGCCTTGCCCTCCTTTTGCCAGGGCAAGCAGATCTTCCATTTGAGTGGGCTTTCTCTTTCTCCATCTCTCTTTGGAAGAGGTGACTGCTGCCTCTTCTCCTCCCCCGTCCCTTCTCTCCCTCCTCTCTCTGTTTCTCTCTCTCCCTCTCTGTCTGTTTCTCCCTCTCTCTCCCTTCCCCCTCCCTTCCATAAAAAAAAGAAAAATTAAAAAAAAAAAAACCTGTACTTTACTATATTGGAAAATCTAAAAGAAATGGATGATTTTTTTAGATAGGTACTACGTACCAAAATTAAATCAAGACCAGATAAACTATTTAAATAGACTTATAACCCCTAAGGAAATAGAAACAATCACTAAAAGTCTCCCAAACAAAAACATAAAAAAAGGGTTTCAATGTAGAATTCTACCTCAGTTTCAAGGACTAATACCAATACTTCTCAAATTGTTTCATACAATAGAAACAGAAGGAACACTGCTAAATTCTTTTTGTGAGGCTGCAGTTAACCTGATATCCAAGTCACATAAAGACACAACAAAAAAAAGAGAATTACAGACCATTCTCCCTCATAAACATTGATGCAAAAATACTCAATAAAATTCTGGCAAATCAAATCCAAGAATACAGAAAATAAATCATTCACCATGATCAAATAAGCTTTGACCCAGAGATGCAGGGATGGTTCAACATACAAAAATAATCTATCAGTGTAATCCACCATATAAACAAACTGGAAAAAAACACACGATCATCTCATTAGATGCTTAAAAAAAGCCTTCAACAAAACCCCACACCCCTTCTTGATAAAAGTCTTGAAGAGATCAGGGAAACAAGGAACATACCTAAACATAATAAACGCAATATAGAACAAGCTGATAGCCAATATCAAATTAAATGGAGAGAAACTCAAAGTAATTGCACTAAAATGAGGAACAAGACAAGGCTGTTCATTCTCTCCATATCTATTCAATATAGTACTCAAAGTTCTAGCTAAAGAAATAAGACAACAAAATGGAATCAAAGGGATGCAAACTGGAAATGAAGAAATCAAACTTTTGTTATTTGTAGATGACATGGTTGTATGCATAAGTGACCTCAAAAATTCAGAGAACCCCTACAGCTGATAAACACCTTCAGGAATGTGGCAGGATACAGGATCAACTCAAAAACATCAGTAGCCCTCCTATATAAGATGATAAACAGGTTGAGAAAGAAATCAGATGAATAACACCCTTTAAAATAGTCATAAGTAATATAAAACTTCTTAGTATCTAACCAACCAAACAAAAGACCTGTCTTTGAGGAAAATATCAGAAAATGGACTATCTCCAATGTTCATGGATAGATAGAATTAATACAGTAAAAATGGCAGCCTTCCCAATAGCAATCTACAGACTCAATGCAGTCCCCATTAAAATCCTAACACAATTCTTCCCAGATCAAGGAAGAACACTTAACTTCTTATGGAAAAAAAAAAAACAAGAATAGCTATAACAATCTTGTACAATGAAGGAACTTCTGGAGGTACCACCATCCCTGATTTCAAGCTCAGCTATAGAGCTATAGAAATAAAAACAGTTTGCTATTGGCATAAAAACAGACATGTGCATCAATGGAATCAAATCGAAAAAGATAACATAAATACACACCTGATTTTTTTTTACAAAGAAGCCAAAATTATACAATGGAAAAAAGAGAGCA
>NW_026068017.1:2349931-2353745 GCF_014885135.2 Alexandromys fortis | reverse complement strand
TTTAAATAGACTTATAACCCCTAAGGAAATAGAAACAATCACTAAAAGTCTCCCAAACAAAAACATAAAAAAAGGGTTTCAATGTAGAATTCTACCTCAGTTTCAAGGACTAATACCAATACTTCTCAAATTGTTTCATACAATAGAAACAGAAGGAACACTGCTAAATTCTTTTTGTGAGGCTGCAGTTAACCTGATATCCAAGTCACATAAAGACACAACAAAAAAAAGAGAATTACAGACCATTCTCCCTCATAAACATTGATGCAAAAATACTCAATAAAATTCTGGCAAATCAAATCCAAGAATACAGAAAATAAATCATTCACCATGATCAAATAAGCTTTGACCCAGAGATGCAGGGATGGTTCAACATACAAAAATAATCTATCAGTGTAATCCACCATATAAACAAACTGGAAAAAAACACACGATCATCTCATTAGATGCTTAAAAAAAGCCTTCAACAAAACCCCACACCCCTTCTTGATAAAAGTCTTGAAGAGATCAGGGAAACAAGGAACATACCTAAACATAATAAACGCAATATAGAACAAGCTGATAGCCAATATCAAATTAAATGGAGAGAAACTCAAAGTAATTGCACTAAAATGAGGAACAAGACAAGGCTGTTCATTCTCTCCATATCTATTCAATATAGTACTCAAAGTTCTAGCTAAAGAAATAAGACAACAAAATGGAATCAAAGGGATGCAAACTGGAAATGAAGAAATCAAACTTTTGTTATTTGTAGATGACATGGTTGTATGCATAAGTGACCTCAAAAATTCAGAGAACCCCTACAGCTGATAAACACCTTCAGGAATGTGGCAGGATACAGGATCAACTCAAAAACATCAGTAGCCCTCCTATATAAGATGATAAACAGGTTGAGAAAGAAATCAGATGAATAACACCCTTTAAAATAGTCATAAGTAATATAAAACTTCTTAGTATCTAACCAACCAAACAAAAGACCTGTCTTTGAGGAAAATATCAGAAAATGGACTATCTCCAATGTTCATGGATAGATAGAATTAATACAGTAAAAATGGCAGCCTTCCCAATAGCAATCTACAGACTCAATGCAGTCCCCATTAAAATCCTAACACAATTCTTCCCAGATCAAGGAAGAACACTTAACTTCTTATGGAAAAAAAAAAAACAAGAATAGCTATAACAATCTTGTACAATGAAGGAACTTCTGGAGGTACCACCATCCCTGATTTCAAGCTCAGCTATAGAGCTATAGAAATAAAAACAGTTTGCTATTGGCATAAAAACAGACATGTGCATCAATGGAATCAAATCGAAAAAGATAACATAAATACACACCTGATTTTTTTTTACAAAGAAGCCAAAATTATACAATGGAAAAAAGAGAGCATCTTTAACTAGTGGTGATGGCATAACTAGATATTAGCAGACAGAAGAATTCAAATAGATTTATATCTGTTGCCCTGTATAAAACTCAAGTCTAAGTGGGTCAAAGACCTCAATATCAACTCAGTTATACTGAACCTAATAGAAGAAAAGGTGGGAAGTAACTTTGAGTGCCTTGGCACAGAAGACTACTTCCTGAATATAACTCCAGCGGCACAGACACTTAGATCAACAATAAGAGAATGTGACCTTCTGAAACTGAAAAGCTTCTGTAAGGCAAAGGACACTATCAATAAGACAAAAAAGTGCTCTACAGAATGGTAAAAGCTCTTCACCAACTCTATATCTGACAGAGAGCTGATGTCTGAAATATATAAAGGATTAAAAAAAAACTAAACATCAAAATACCTGATAATCCAATTTAAAAATGTAGTACAGATCTAAACCTAGAATTCTCAACAGAAGTTCAAATGATTGAAATACATATAAAGAATATTTCAGCCTCCTTAGTCATCAGGGAAACGCAAATAAAAATGACACTGAGATTTCATCTTACACCTATCAGAATGACTATGATCAAAACACTGGTGGCAGCTTTTGTTGGAGAAGATATGAAGCAACAGGAACACTCCTCCACTGCTGGTGGGAGTGCAAACTTGTATAGACACTTTGGAAATCACGGGATTCCCCTCTATGCTGTGAATGTGTTTTGTTACCATTGGTTCATGAATAAAGCCACTTTGGCCTAGAACAGGGCAAAATAGAGCAAGGCAGGAATTCTAAGCAGAGAGAGGAGAAAGGTAGTCAGAGTCGAGGAGACACCATGTAGCTGTCAAAAGAGACAGACACCTCAGTACCTTAAAAAAAAAAACAAATCTTGTTGTAATACAGAGACTAATAAACATGAGTTAATTTAAGATGTAAGAGATAGCTAAAAATATACTTAAGCTATTGGTCAATCAGTATTATAATTAATATAATTTCTGTATGATTATTTCGGGTCAGGGCTGTTGGAAAATGAACAAATAGTCTCTGTCTATAGATTGGCACCAACATGGGCCACTACATCCACATAAAACCTGAGAGAGTTTAAAAAAAAATCATAAACACAAAAAAAAAGAGTTTAGCACAGGTTCTTGGTAGTTGCATTTTTTTTGGATGGGCTCTATTTGCTGGCAGCACATATGGATCTTGGCTTATTGATACAAATTTAAGGTATATATATATATATATATATATATATATATATATATGCACTTCTTTAAGGTATTGTATTTGTGCAACTCATTTAAAAAACATAATGTATAATTAAGAAATACAGTTAATAGATAGTCATCTTTAATAGTCAAGCTTGTAGTCATGTTAGTTAGGTTTTCTAGATGTACAGAGATAAATTTCAGATGTATAAGTATTCTTCAAACCTTTCGAAGATGTACAGAATATGATATTTAAAATATTTTAAGAACTCAAGACTTCATGACAATGAGACGTGTCTGCTTCTCACAGCATCAATCTTTTTAAAGAGGATGAGGGGCACTGAAGAGGCTCCTTATGGAGTTGGGTAACCATTTGGGCAAGAAACTGCTCTTGCCTGGACTGCTTGATAGTATGCTGTATAAACTAGACATGCAGGACCTACAGAAAATGACTGCTGAACTTGTCTAAAGGTAAGACAGTCCTTCAGAGTTCCTGCTTCATGAAAGAGTCCACCAGACATTCTTCAAGAGACAGATAAAAGTTACTGATACACTACCACCATAGGTGGAACTTCCTATGTTGTTCTTGACTCATGGAAAATTCTGCCAGATGTTACGAGCCTATAGGAAAAAGATGAATGCCCCAATGTTATAAAAGAGTTTTGTGTGACTATTCAGGCAGCAAGAAGTCTCTTTCAGTTCTAGAGTTTTGGAAGTTGCTTACAATGCACTTCCTGTTAACTTAGGTAATATTATGTCCTTCTGGGATCTTTGATGGAGTAGAGAAAAGATAGTTATAAGTATAGTTTTCCTTAGTTATGATAAAAGATAAAATAAATATAAATATTGTGACTGTAATTCTTGTTTGATACCTGTCTTGTTATAAGTAATTTTACTATGTTAAAGTTAAAACCCTTCCCTTTTATTTGGAGAGAAAAGGGGAAATGATGTATTAAGTCCTTTTATATATGTGTTGCTTTTGTTGGTTAATGAATAAAGCTATATTGGCCTATGACAGGGCAGAATAGAGCAAGGTGCTAATTCCAAGCAATAGAGGAGAAAAGAAGGTGGAATTAGAGATGCACAATGTAGCTGTCAAAGGAGAAAGATGCCCACCTGCCAGAACCATAAAAGTAAACCATAAGCCTCATGGTAAATTACAAAATAATAGAAAAGTGTTAATTTAAGAAGTTAGTTAGTTAATAAGAAACCTGAGCTAATAGGTCAAGCAGTGT
>NW_026068017.1:2333618-2347787 GCF_014885135.2 Alexandromys fortis | reverse complement strand
TAATAGATAGTCATCTTTAATAGTCAAGCTTGTAGTCATGTTAGTTAGGTTTTCTAGATGTACAGAGATAAATTTCAGATGTATAAGTATTCTTCAAACCTTTCGAAGATGTACAGAATATGATATTTAAAATATTTTAAGAACTCAAGACTTCATGACAATGAGACGTGTCTGCTTCTCACAGCATCAATCTTTTTAAAGAGGATGAGGGGCACTGAAGAGGCTCCTTATGGAGTTGGGTAACCATTTGGGCAAGAAACTGCTCTTGCCTGGACTGCTTGATAGTATGCTGTATAAACTAGACATGCAGGACCTACAGAAAATGACTGCTGAACTTGTCTAAAGGTAAGACAGTCCTTCAGAGTTCCTGCTTCATGAAAGAGTCCACCAGACATTCTTCAAGAGACAGATAAAAGTTACTGATACACTACCACCATAGGTGGAACTTCCTATGTTGTTCTTGACTCATGGAAAATTCTGCCAGATGTTACGAGCCTATAGGAAAAAGATGAATGCCCCAATGTTATAAAAGAGTTTTGTGTGACTATTCAGGCAGCAAGAAGTCTCTTTCAGTTCTAGAGTTTTGGAAGTTGCTTACAATGCACTTCCTGTTAACTTAGGTAATATTATGTCCTTCTGGGATCTTTGATGGAGTAGAGAAAAGATAGTTATAAGTATAGTTTTCCTTAGTTATGATAAAAGATAAAATAAATATAAATATTGTGACTGTAATTCTTGTTTGATACCTGTCTTGTTATAAGTAATTTTACTATGTTAAAGTTAAAACCCTTCCCTTTTATTTGGAGAGAAAAGGGGAAATGATGTATTAAGTCCTTTTATATATGTGTTGCTTTTGTTGGTTAATGAATAAAGCTATATTGGCCTATGACAGGGCAGAATAGAGCAAGGTGCTAATTCCAAGCAATAGAGGAGAAAAGAAGGTGGAATTAGAGATGCACAATGTAGCTGTCAAAGGAGAAAGATGCCCACCTGCCAGAACCATAAAAGTAAACCATAAGCCTCATGGTAAATTACAAAATAATAGAAAAGTGTTAATTTAAGAAGTTAGTTAGTTAATAAGAAACCTGAGCTAATAGGTCAAGCAGTGTTTTAATTAATGCAGTTTCTGTATGATTACTTTGGGTCAGGGCAGCCAGAAAATGAATGAACAGTCTCTGCCTATAAATATGGCAGTTTCTCAGAAAAAAATGGTACTCAGTCTACCTCAAGAACCAGCTATACCAATCTTTGACATATGCTCAAAGGATGCTTAATCATACCACAAGGACACTTGCTCAACTGTGTTCATCGTAGCATTATTCATAACACCCATAACCTGGAAAGAACCTATATACACCTCAACTGAGGAATGGATATGGAAAATGTGGTACATTTGCATAACAGAATGCTACTCAGAAGAAGAAAAACAAAAGCAAAACAAAACAAAAAAAGACAATGACCTCATGATATTTGCAGGAAAATAGATAGAACTAGAAAAAAATCATCCTGAGTGAGGTAAACCAGACACATAAAAACAAACATGGTATGTTCTCACTCATAAGTGGATATTAGGAGTAAAGTACAAGATAATCAGCCCATAATCCATAGCCCCAGAGATGCTAGATAACAGAGGGTTCAAAGAGGAATACATGGTTTTCCTTGGGAAGGAGAAATAGAAGTGATCTCCTGGGTAAACTGGGGTGGTGGGGGTGGAGGAGTGGGGTAATAGGAACTTGAGGGGGCAGGCTGAGTAAGCTATCCGCGGGAGATGGTTTGGGAACTGAACAGAGGGGAAGCATTTGGGGATTAGGGAGAAACGTGGTACCAGGGAAACTCCCAGCAATCTGCAAGAATGGCCCCAGCTAAGATTCCCAGCAATAGTGGAAAAGGTGCCTGAACTGACCATCTACTGAAATCAGATTGGTGACTACCCTGATTGTCTTCAGAGAGCCTTTATCCAGTAACTGATGGAAGCAGATGCAGAGATCCACAGCCAAGCACTGGACTGAACTCCGGATTCTTTCTGAAGAAATGGAGGAGGGATTGTACAAGTCAAGAGGGTCAAGTTCATAATTGGGGAATCCACAGAGCAGCTGACCTGAGCACATGGCGACTGATGGACTCTGGATCAACAATTAGGGAGCCTGCATGGGACCAACCTAGGCCCTCTACATGTGTGTGATAGTTGTGTAGCTTGGTATATTTGTAAGGCTCCTAGCAGTGAGGTCAGGACCTAATCTGTAGCTTAGCAGACTTTTGTAAAGCTGTTCCTCATGCTGAATTACTTTGCCCAGCCTTGATGCAGGGGAAGGGCCTTGGTCCTACATCAATTTTATGTACAATGCTTTGTTCAAGCCCATCAGAGACCTGCCTGTTTCTGAATGGAGTAGATGGAAAGGAGGTAGATGGGAGTCCAGGGCAAGAGAATGGCAGGAGAGGGGTGAGAGAAAACTGTGGTTTGTATGCAAAATAAATGAAAAAAATGTTAATTAAATAAAATTTTAGAACCAAAAAAAAAAATATCCAGTTTCAGATATTCGCTGAGAACATGCAGAATGAAGTGAAATCTTTCCTCCTACCAGGTGACACATTGACAGTACCTCCCAACACTCTCCTTTCTGTTTCCCACTTTCCACCTGTGTCCTCTATCCTGGTCACACGGCTGGGCATCTGTAGCCTGCACCACTGCAATGCCTTCCCAGAGGGACCTCTGTTTGTGTGCTTTCATTGCGGTCAATTGCTTATGTAGTAGCTGCTCTTAAAATCTGAGTCCAGCCAGGCTATGGTGGCACACACTTTTAATCCCAGCACTCGGGAGGCAGAAACAGGTGGGTCTCTGTGAGTTCAAGGCCATCCTGGACTACAGAGTGAGTTCCAGGACAACCAGAGTTGTGCAAAGAAATCCTATCTCAAAAAATCATAAAACAAAACAAAGACAAAGCAAAACAGAAAAACCTCCCGAGTCCAACTTATACCTTCTCTGCTCAAGGCCTTTAATGTCTTTCCACTTATTTACCGCTAGAGATAAACATGGTCTGAAGGGCTTTGCTGTGGCCCCTGGCATCTTCTAACCTTCCTGCATCACTCTCTCTGCTCACTGGGGGCCAGTGGCTCTCAAACCCAGTGTGCTCAAATATCACACAGATCCCATTAAAGGGAGCTAGCGGCACTTGAGAGATTCTTTCTTCTGATTCAACAAAGGAGTGACACCAATAAGCTACATTTCCAGGGAGCTTCTTAGTAATTCTGATGATGTGGATTCTTTTCCAAGGAGCTTCTTGGTAACTCTAACGTTGTGGATTCACGAGAAGCACTGCTGCACACACACTGGGCTTCCTGATCGCCAGAGGAGCTGAACTCCCTCTTAGGGAGTCCCTACCTCTGCCTGGAACGAATACACATATCTATGTTCAGACAGGCTGGTCTTGAGAGTATAGAAATATATTGTAACTCTGCTTGTAAGTATTTATCCAGTCCCAAGACTTGGGAAGAATTAGGGGATGTGGCCTAGTTGAAGGACTGTGTGCTACTGGGTGTAGGCTTTGGGGTTTAAAAAACCCATGCCATTTCCTGGTTCTCTCTCTCTCTCTCTCTCTCTCTCTCTCTCTCTCTCTCTCTCATTTCTGGAACAGATGTAAACTCTCAGATACTGCTCTAGTCCATGCCTGCCTGCTGCCATGCTTCCCGGCATGGTGGTCATGGACTCTCACCCATTGTAACAGTGAGTACCAAATTAAATTATTTTTTAACAAGTTCCCTTGGTCATGGTGTCATTTAAATATAAGCATAAATAAATAGTAAAACACCCCATCTTTGTTTATTTCTCAATCTTCAAGGATTTGTGACTTCTTGTCATCTTGATGTTTATTACTTGGTTGGTGTATGGATTTCATTAGGGACATTAGAATTGTGCCAGTAAATAAAACTCAGACGCCCGAGCCTGAGAGAATCATCATTATAAATTGTAGAGTGAAATATAACGGGGAATCATACTCAGAAACACCCAATTAAATCAGTCATGTAGGGAGTCTCTTCTTTCTAAGAGTTTCTACGGGTATACTACCACCATATACTTTCTCTAACGGGCGACGCCTGAGCAAATGCATGAGTGCCATCTAGTGGTAGCAAAGCAGGATGGAAAAAAAAGCAGAAAATTAAGGTGATAAAGGTGAATAGGGCTTCTTATTTTTGAATCTGGTAAAGTCCATTTCACCAGCTAAAAGTCAAGAAAATTAACAAAGTTCACTGTGAAGGTTGCCCCTATCAAGCCAACATTCCTTTTGTCTGCAGATAATTTGAATAAGAGTGTCAAAATAACACCAAATCATGCTTAAAGCCTAAGCATGAAAGACCTTTGAGTAGGGCCTTCGTATTTTCCTTTTCTAAACTTTCATCTGGGAATATCACAGATAAAATCATGAACTTTATGGCAAAAAAATGTTAACTGCCTTGTGCAACCCTTGTGACCTGTAGTTTTACCTGGTCAGCTGAAGTCCTGATCAATGCACCCCAAAACCAACCTATGATCTCATTTTACTGGAGGGGGGAGAGGGAGAGAAAAAGAGAGTGAGAGAAAGGGATAGAGAGAGAATAACTTTAAGTCATTAAAATTGTATATTGACTTTTGTTCAGAAATGTAGCCATTGTCACTATTGCTGAAATGAAACACCATGACCAAAAACAACCTGGAGAGGAAACCGTTTATTTAATGTGCATCACTGAAGGACGGGAATTCAAACAGGGGATAAACCTGGAGGCAGTATCTGATGCAGAGGCCATGGAAAAGTGTTGCTTACTGGTTTGCCCTCCATGACTTGCTTAGTCTGCTTTCATATAAAACCCAGGACCACCAGCCCAGGGATGGCCCCACCCACAATGGGCCTGGCCCTCCTCCACCAATTACTCATAAAGAAAATGATCCACAGGTTTGCCTATAGCACAATTTTAATCTTAGTTAATCCAACTTGGTTTCACATTGACTCATGTTAAAGCTGTTTCCTGAGATGCGATCAAGAACCTTGGATTTCAACTACACTGAAGTTCATATAAGAGAAAGTGAGAAGTATACTTGAAGGCATTAGCACAGGAGACCACTCCCTAAATATATCCCAGTAGCACAGACACTGAGAGCAACAATTAATAAACGGAACCTTCTGAAACTGAGAAGCTTCTGTAAAGTAAAGGACATGGTCAATAAGACAAAATGGCAACCTACAGAATGGGAAAAGATCTTCACCAACCCCACATCAGACAGAGAGCTGATCTCCAAAATATACAAAGAACTCAAGAAACTTGACATCAAAAGAACAAACAATCCAATAGAAAAGAAAATGGGTACAGATCTAAACAGAGAACTCTCAACAGAGGAATCTAAAATGGCTGAAAGGCACTTAAGGAAATGCTCAACATCCTTAGCCATCAGAGAAATGCAAATCAAAACAGATCCAAGATTCCATCTTACACCTATAAGAATGGCCAAGATCAAAAACACTGATGATAACTTATGTTGGAGAGAATGTGGGGAAACGGTAACGCGCCTCCTTTGCTGGTGGGAGTACAAACTGGTACAGCCGCTTTACATTATCAGTATGGCGATCTCTCAGAAAATTAGGAAACAACCTACCTCAAGACCTAGCAATATCACTTTTGGGCATATACCCAAAGGATGCTCAATCATGCCACAAGGACATGTGTTCAACTATGTTTATAGCAGCATTACTTGTCATAGCCAGGAACTGGAAACAATCTAAATGCCCCTCAACTGAAGAATGAATAGGGAAACTGTGGTACATTTACACAATGGGGTACTACACAGCAGAAAAAATAGTGACATCTTGCAGGCAAATGGATGGACTTAGAAAACATCATATTGAGTGAGATAACCCAGAGCCAGAAAGACAAATATCATATGCATCACTCATAAGTGGCTTTTAGACATAAAGCAAAGAAAAACCAGCCTACAATTGACAATACCAGAGAACCTAGACAACAATGAGGACCCTAAGAGAAACATCATGGATCTAATCTACATGGGAAGTAGAAAAAGATAAGATCTCCTGAGTAAATTGGGAGCATAGGGCCATGGGAGAGGGTAAAAGGGGACAGGAGAGAAAGGGAGGGGAATGGAGAAAAATATATAGCTCAATAAAAACAATTGAAAAAAAAATCTTGGTTTCACTTGAACCAGTTTCTGAAAAGAATTCCTTGTTATAGACAGGTGTGTCTCCAGTTCTGACTCTACAGCTACAGATAGTAGGACATTTTCTTTAATACAGTCATGTGTAAGAACCCATTTATGACTAGGTATGGACATTCCTGTAATCCCATCCATTGGAAAGCAGATAGGAAAATTATCAGTTCAAGTCCAGGTTTGGCTACTTAGTGAGTTCTAGGCCTACATTTGGAACACAGTGAGAGTCTATCTAAAAATATCTCAAGAACTGAGGGTGAAAGTGTCATGACTAAGGTTCTGGATTTGATTCTGAGATATCTATCTGTCTGTGTGCCTGTCTATATTGCTGTCTGTCTATAATCTATCTATCTAATCTTCAAACTTTCTACAACCCCTCTTCACTACTTCCTTTTTGGTGGTGTTACACAAGTGACTCCCCTTGTCTCTGAATTATTTGTTTCATGAAGGCCTCTTAAGTTAACCATCATAAGCATTGATTTCAGTTGTCCATCATTGCTGGAGAGGACCTGCACCAGCTGTAAGTCCCATATCAGAGGGGAAGCAATGAGAATTTAGGAAAAGCACTAAGACTTTTTGGCCATATTACAGAAAGTGAGTTTGTAGAGGTTTAGAATGAGTGATATCCTGGCTAAGTACCTAAAGTTGCTGATGGCTGTGCCAGAGGACCAGCAGGTAGCAATTGCAGGTTGAGGTATCAGCCCACCAGGAGGTGATTTCCTGATGAGTGAATCTCTGACAGAAAAGGCCCTGAGATCATAGTCCCTGAAATGTCTTTTGTTTCTGCTATGCCTACATGTTTGCAGCTGCAATCTTTCTCTGGTATCTGGCATGGTGTGAATAGATGTGGGGAGATTCCCACTGCCTGTCATGTAGTGTGTTTATCTCATGGAAACATTCTGTTCTACTAGGCATTTTTACCTATGGACTACTATCAAGATGATTTCTCCCTAAGATGTACTGTCTAATTAATAATAATAATATTAGTTTAAATAGAGTTTTGATGATAAAAAATAAAATGAGGAAGTGTCACACAGCTAGAACACATGAATTTCTATTGAGAAGTCATATAGACTATAGCTTAGGTTAATGACTAAGAAAAACATCTGAGTCCCAGATAGCCCAGCTAGCTTAAATTCCTCTGATCATAATGTTGAGAGATGTATTGTTCACAGGTTTTGGTGTGCATCAGTAGCTGAAACAAAGCTTTATAATAGCTTCTGTTAAATCAGCTATTTCTATAGTAACTTTGAGATGAAAACCCTAAGAAGACAGTCTAAAGATTTAGAAAGGCATGTAGTTGAGGGAGGAATTTTTTAAGGTCAGGGAACAAGAACAAAGCATCACAATTATTACTAGGTGACACACTTTTCTTGCTATGTTTGGCTGATGACAAAAGATGATGGTCAATTCCTCACACCCATTTTTTTCCCTCAATCTCCTGATATAAAAAAAAAACCCAAACTATTGATAAGTGGGTATGTACTCCAAAGATTTAAAGTAGAGTTGACTGATTCTTTTTCATATACAGAAGTTTAGATTTGTGGTTCCTTTAAGATTCTTTATAAGATTGTCTTTCAAGATACGTCATGAAGTTATTGGTCCTTTCTTTGTAGCTTCAAAATGCAGGCTGCCAGTAAAAGATCTGACATAACAATACCTTGCTTGCCTACACGATTAACCTATAACAAGTTGCTTGGGTAAATTTGTGCATGAGTTCTTGTGATAATTTGTTTTTCACCTGTAACATGTAAGTGAGATGGAAAACATGCTGTTTTAGTTGTATTCATTCACTTGAAAAATATAATGTATACACACTGTAATTTTTATATTACCTGAAAGATTTTGCTGAGGTATATAAGCAGCAAGGAAAAGAATACAGTTAAAGAGAACTAAAATGAAGGCTAGAAAAAAAATCAAGAATGAGAGATTAGGAGGAGAACATTAAGAGAGTTAGAAGGAGAAGGAAAACATTAGAAGACAGAGATAAGGAAGAATGTAAAACACAGAATGAAGAACATAGAAGAGTTAAGAAGGAAACCAGAGATAGAGTCTTTTCCCCTTAACCCCCTCAGATATAAAAGTCATAGTACATGCAGACTCTGTGATTTCCCTTTGAGCCCTGTGTTGTTGGGGCTTGCATCCCAGGCAGTGATATAAAGTCCATTGTTAAGCTTCCTCTTACCAGTTCTATAGGTTATAGCTAGCATATTAAAGTAACTAAGCAACATTATCTTGTTAGGATTGGCTCTTACAAGAATTTTGAAGGGAAACAGTTGAAAAATCTATAAGAAAATTGAAAAGCAAGGCACTAAGAGTTAAGCACATCTAGTAGGCATAACAGATTTGCATCAATAAACAAAATCATCTGTCCTTTTGGCATTGACCAAAAATAAGCAATGAAAACTTGTCCATCTGCAATTTGCATTCGATTCAACAGAAAGTTGTATTTAAGAGTTCTACAGAAGCTGCTGTGCCGGCACACCTCCACTCCCCCCATCCACATATAAAAGACATTCTTTTTAACAATGGGAATCTAATCCATTGTGGTCTCTTCTGAGCAATCTTTCCACAAAGGATATTTATTTGCCACCTTTTTCTTATGATACAGATATCTAAACTTCTTATTCCTTTATGATTTGGGTATATTATATTATTAAATCATTTGTGTGCATGCACACAGTAGGCTCTTCAAAAAGAGTACTTCTTAGAGTTCTTTTAATTCAAATCAAGGAAAATTACCTTTGCACAGAAAGTTAATCATTATATACTCATAAAGTACTTATATTTATTAACAAATTGTAAAAGCAAGTAGTTCTATTTTGTAGTTGCGTATATTTTTTTCCTTTTGTTCACAGATATTTACTTTTCTGTCAGAGCTCCATGTCACTGTCCCCCAGAGGCACAACCAAAAGAACATACTTTTAACAATAAAATGTAATTTAGTAGGTTGGCTTACATATTTGGAGGCCAGAACTTGCTGGATGAAGAGCCAGAAAATTCAGTTTTTGTTCAATGTGAGAAGCTGGAAGCCGCAGAACAGAGAGACAGATTATGCAGTCCTGTCTGAGGCTGAAGTCCTGGAAGCTCTCTGGAGGGTCACTGGTGTGATGCACATGAAATAGCTGAAGAAGCTGGATTCTGAGGTCTATGGACAATGGCAATGGTAATAGAAAAAGACACACCCACTCAAGGATTAAGTTTGCAAAAGGTTTCCTAACAGACATTCAAAATGTTTCTCCCAACCAGATTGCTGACTCACCTGCCAATGACATCTGGAAACACCCTCCCAGGCATGCCTCAAATGTGTCTTACTAATACCTTACTCATCTTTCTCTCCAATCATGTAGCAGTTGAGGTTTGTGAGACATAAAAGGAAAAAAATCTGGTTGGAGTGCTGTTTCACTGTACATATTTGTAGATAATGTGTAGCACAAATAGTAAAAACCCAGAGATAGATATAGGGGTTAAAGTTGAAGATCAGAGAAGCAAAGCCACTAGAGGGACCTTCTACTCCTACCAATGCTCAGACGACAGAGGCAGTCCTCAGACTGCCTAGACTGCACTGTGACTCTCCACCAAACCTCTGACTCTATACTCTTCTGAGTTCCTATCTCTTCACATTTACCTCTCTCCACCCAGCTGTATCACTCCTATTTCCACCCCGCAAGTGCTGGGATTAAAGGTGTGTGACTCCCAAATTAAAGGTGTGAGCCACCACCACCTGGATCTGTTTCCAAATTGATCTTGCGTAGCCCAGGCAGCCTTGAACTCACAGAGATCCATCTACTTCTGTCTCCTCAGCCCTGGGATTAAATGTGTGTGCCTCCACTCCCTGGCCTCTAGTGTCTTAGCTTTGTATTCTAACCTTCAGGCAAGCTTTATTTATTAAAATACAAATAAGATATCACTACATTAATGTATTTCAAATAATCAGATGTTTGATAACTAGTCACTCACAGCAGAGAAAGCTGGAATATGGGGACTATTCAGCAGCCCCACAGAAAAAAAAAATGGAAGCCCTTATATTTGTAGACTTTAGGGGAGAGGAATATTTGAGATTAAAAAGGAGAGATCTCTGAATTTAGCAGATTAGTAAAGGATGTTATTATATGAAGCTTTAATTTGGGATGCTAGTCCTATTGTTTCATCATATTGTTTCATCATCATTCACCCGGGGATGATGCATGCTAGAAACCTAGCAGCATAGAGAAACAGGGCATAGTTGATCCTCTCTGGCTTTCTGAGGAATCTTCACCCTGATATCCCCTAGTGGCTGCATTCACACCAGCAGTGAATAAGGGTACCTTTCCCACCACATCCATGGCAGCATCTGTTGCCATTTGTTTCTTTGATCTTGGGCCATTTGACTGGGGTAAGATGAATTCTCAAAATAGATTGCTTTTGGTCAGACAGAGGACTGGTCTCCAAAACATATAAAAACTCAAGAAACTAGATAGCAAATTATCAAATAATTCAATCAAAACTTGGGGTCTAAACAGAGAATTCTCAAGAGAAGAATTGAAAATGACTGAAAGGCGCTTATGAAACTGCTCAACATCCTTAGCCATCAGAGAAATTCAAATCAAAATGACTCTGAGATACTATCTAAACCTGTCAGAATGGCTAAGATCAGAAAAGCAATGATAGCTTATGCTAGAGAGGATGCAGATTAAGGGGAACACTCCTCCATTGTTGGTGGGAGCAAACTTTTACAACCACTTTGGAAATCAATATGACAGTTTTTCTGAAAATTGGGAATCAATCTACCTCAAAACCCACCAATGCCACTATTCATACCACAAGGACTTTGTTCAACTATATTCATAGAGGCATTATTTGTAATAGCCAGAACCTGGAAACAACTTAGGTGCCCCTCAACCAAAGAACAGATAAAGAAAATGTGGTTTATTTACACAATGGATTACTACTCAGCAACAAAATACAATTACATCTTGAAATTTGCAGGCAAATGTATAGAACTAGAAAATAAACATCTTGAGTGAGGTACCCCAGACCCAGATAGATACATCCATGATCTATATGTATACATACATGATCATGTATAGAACATGATACATACATAAGTATATATTAAACATAAAGCAAAGGATAACCAACCTATAGTCCATGAGCCCAGAGAAGCTAAGTAACAAGGAGAACCCTAAGAAAGATATACATGGAGCCCCTGAAATGGGGAAACAGACAAGATCTACCAAAAAAAATGGGAATGTGGAGGAGGGGGAGAGAAGGTAGGGAAGAAGGGAGAGGAGGGGGAAAGGGGGAAGAGAGAGAAAAACATGAGGGAATGTGATGCTCAAAAAGGGGGAAGGACAGAAAGGGAGAGAAAGTAATGATTGAGGGAGTCATTAAAGGGCTAGCAAGAAACATGTTACTAGGGGAATTCCCAGAAATCTACAAGAATGATCCCAGCTAAGACTCTAAACAACAGTGTAGAGGACACCTAAAGCGGCCTTCCCCTGTAATCAAATTGAAGACCAATCCAAGAGAGGGAGGAACAATAATATGAGTTAAGGGGTCAAGACCATGATTGTGATACCCACAGAAACAGCTGACCTAGCCAGTAAGGGCTCACTGACTCTGGGCTAACCTGCATAGGACCAAATTAGGCCCACTGAATGTGGGAGACAATTGTGAGGCTTGGGCAGTCTGTGGGGTCACTGGCAGTGGGACCAGGATTTATCTCTAGTGCTTGAATTACCATCTAGGAGCACATTCTTCTTGGAGAGATACCTTGTTCTGCCTAGATATTGGGGGAAGAGCCTTGGTCTTGCCTCTAAGTGAAGTGTCAGACTTTGAGACTTTGTTGATTTCCCCATGGGAGGCCTTATACTTTTTAAGAAATGGATGAGGAGGTGGAGTAGGGGGAAGGTGGAGGAAGTAGGAGAAGGGGAGGGAGTGGGAATGAGGATAATTATGTAAAATGAGAAAAGATTGTATTAAAAATATTCTTAAGAAAAAAATCTCAAAGTAGCTTTAATTTGTGTTTTCCTAATGCCTAAGGATGTTGAACATTTTTTGTTTGTTTCTTGGCCTTTCATGTTCATATTTTGGGAACTCTCTGCTTAGTTCCAGGCTTCAATTTTTAATTGTGCTATTTGTGTTCATGATGTTTAGCTTTTGTTTTTTGTGAGGTTTTTGAGGGGCTTCTTCTTCTTCTTCTTCTTCTTCTTCTTCTTCTTCTTCTTCTTCTTCTTCTTCTTCTTCTTTTTAGTTCATTGTACAATGGGGATTATGGCTATTGTCTAGGGGACTATCAAATTCATTCCCTAGTAGGAATTGGATATCCGGGAAGATATTAGACCAAGCCTTGGGATAAGCAAAAGTAATCACTCTATTCCTTTAGTATGGGAAAGGCTGGCATGGAAGGCCAGTGACACATCTCCAACAAGGACACACTTCCTAGTCACTCCTCAAAACAATTCCACTAACTGCTCCATCAAGTATACTTGCTCAACCATGTTCACTGCATGTAGTGATAGGAGCGGAGGGCTGCAGCCCAGCTCCCAACTAGCTTTACCTGGAATAATTACATGGAAACTGTATTCATTTAAACACTACCTGGCCCATTAGTTCCAGCATCTTATTGGCTAACTCTCACATCTTGACTAACCCATATCTAATAATCTGTATGCCACAACAAGGTTGTGGCTTACCGGCATGAGCCTAGCCAGTGTCCATCTTGGGAAGGGGAATCTGGCATCTGCCTGACTTTGCTTCTTTCTCCCAGCATTCTGTTCTGTCTACTAGGCCTATCTAAGCTGCTGTCCTATCAAAGGCCAAGGCAGTCTCTTTATCTGACCAGTGAAAGTAACACATAGACAGAGGACCCACCTACATCAACTGCAGTTTTATTCATAATGGCTATAAACTATAAACAACCTAGATCTCTCTGTATTGAAAAAATGGATAAAGAAACTGTGGTACATTTACACAATGGAGTATTACTCATGAGTTAAAATAAAACGGTATGAAATTTGCAGGCTAATGGGTGCAGCTAGGAAAAAATTATCCTTGGTGAGGTAACCCAGACCCAGAAAGACAAATATTGTATGTATTCACTTATATGTGGATATTAGCTGTTATGTAAATGACAATCTAGTTACAATCCACCCACCAATAGTTAGGTAAAGAGGAGGGTAATGAGGGGTGGGGACCTTAGTTCTCTCTTGGAAGGGGAAATGGAATAGATTCTGAGGGCAGATTGTGGTGGGTGGGAATAGGAGTAGAGGGATCAGGTGTGGGGGAGCAATGGAGGGAGAGAGTGCAGGAAGAGACGACTGGAATTGTAGGGCATTTGGGAGTGGTGTGGAAACCTAGTATAGTGGAAACTTCCTGGAATCTATGAGGGTGACTCTGGTGAGGACACCTAGGAACAAAGGAGGGTTATAGAGTCTGAACTGACTATCTTTGCAGCCAGGCAAGGCTTCCAGTGGTGGGTTACATTTGGTTGTGTTATTGCCTGAGGAGGTTTCATGGATATCCCCCAAAACCCAGGTTAATGGTAGAACAGAAGGATGCCCTTTGAAAACTGACAGTGGGGCCCCATTGCTGACAACAATTTCCACTCAAACCCAAAGAATATGGAGAGGTCAAGATGGCTTGAAGCCTCCTTTGTGCTCTAGTCTCTTTGGCACAGGAAGGTACACTGAAGGCTACAGAGAGAGAAACCTGGACACCAACCCAGCCACAAAACCTCCACCTACAATCTGTCCTGCCTGCAAGATGTGCTGGGGCAATCCTGTCACAGAACTTGAAGTTGCCAATGTCTTGTTTAACTTGAGGTCCACACCACTGGAGGGAGCCATGCCTGACACTGCTTGGATGGCCAGAAACCAGAGACTATAGGTTAATGATCTAGGGTAAAGCTCAACATGATTGGAAAAAGAAGAAGAAGAAGAAGAAGAAGAAGAAGGAGGAGGAGGAGGAGGAGGAGGAGGAGGAGGAGGAGGAGGAGG
>NW_026068017.1:2325042-2327029 GCF_014885135.2 Alexandromys fortis | reverse complement strand
AAATCTAATGTCAGTGAGGGTTTGAAACCTTAATACTGAGAGATCTGTGATGTTTGCAGCATGTTTTCAATTGCTTCTGCAGAAGATTTGGTTTTCTTTTAGCTTGAAAACAGATAAACTTCGTTTATTTGACTAGTCCCCCAATAGCCATACTTCACGTTGTTCTTTTTCGTTTTTCCACTTGCTTTTGGGTTGGAAACAGTACGGCCTGAAGACACGGAAAGCACAAATGGAGCTCTCATAGTTCTGTTATTTGGTTTCTTGAATGCTTGAGGCTTTTAAGTGCACCCTGGCTGTATTTGACTTTTCACGCTCCTGACAGTTTAAGTGGTTGTGTGGAGTAGTCACCATTAGCTGCTCTAAACAAAAGCCTCTCTTGCACAGTCGCGTTCACCGAGGTAAACTTTTGCAAGTTCTTTCTTCACAAATTGTTTCAGATACTCACTTAGCCCTCGAATGGCCTCCACATTTTCCCCTTAGGTTTTCCAAATGGCAATCTCATGCTTCCTGGTAGCATTGCTAATCGGATCTTCTCGCTGAATGTGAGCACACAGGTGTACAGCATCATCATATCTTTCCATAGCTTTTGATATTATGCCTGGTAATCATCTGTGACTACCAGGAAACTGTCCTTTTAACCCACAAAGACAAAACAAAGCTAACCCATCCCAACCTCAGTCCAGGGCTGCCACCACTACCTGCTCATGTATAATCTATGTATTACACCATGCTTAGAAATGCTAAATTATTGTAAAACTACAAAATTTGATCATTATTTTATGAGTTTTCTTCCCTCTGTGTTCTCATCTTACCACACATTTCTTTCCAAATCATACTGTAGTGCTCTGTGACCTTCACCATCTTCCTAGAACCTAGATTTTTAACCTCTTTTTGGACTTAATAGTTGGCAAAGACCTTTTTTTTTTTTTTACCATTCTATAGGTTGCCACTTTATTAAGGTAACTGTTTTTGGATATGCAAATTTTGTTCCATTGTGCATAATTTCATTTGCTAATCACTGTGAGTTATTAGGAAAGTCCTAACCATGCCTATGTCTTGATGTATTTTGTCTGTTCTCCTCTAATAGCTTTATAATTTCAAGACTTTAGAGTAGATAAAAGTATAAAGTGAATGATAGGAATGATTGTTTTATAAGGGGACGTCAGTTTACCCAGCCTCATTTGTTGAAAGGCCTCTTTTTTTCCAATGTATGTTTCTGATACCTGGGTTAAATTTTAGGTGGAGAGTGGGGTGTCGAAGTCTCCTACTATTAGTGTGTGGGGTTTCATGACCAGTCCAAGGGAGGAAGGAGCAATAATATGAGCAAAGGGGTCATGACCATGATTTTGACACCCACAGAAACAGCTTACCTGAGCTAGTGAGAGCTCACTGACTCTGGACTGTGAGTGGGTTAACCTGCATAGGGCCAAATTAGGCCCACTGAAATGTGGGGGACAGTTGTGAGGCTTGGACAGTCTGTGGGGCTACTGGAAATGGTACCAAGATTTATCCCTAGTACTTGAACTAGCATCTATGAGTACATTCTCTTTGGAGAGATACCTTGTTCAGCCTAGATATAGGGAAAAAGGCCTTGGTGTTGCCTCAAAGTGAAGTGTCAGATTTTGTTTACTCCCCATGGTAAACCTTATCTTTCTGAGGAGTAGATGGAGACATGGGATAGGAGGAAGGTGGAGGAAACAGGAGGTGGGGAGTGAGTGGGTGTCAGTGTACATTTCTACCTCTGATTAAGATACTTATATATTGTTTATGTTTTGATATATATTTACCATATTGCATTGTATATTTGTACATTGTTTTTATTTGGAGGTCATATTGTCCTCATTTATTGCACAGTTGTTGATTGTCTTAGTCTTTAAGTTAGATAGGTATTGAGAATTATATAGATCAATAGTCATCTAAGTTTGTCATTTATAAATAGACTAATCAGGTTCTTTAGATACATAGAGATTATATTCAGTATAGATAG
>NW_026068017.1:2278791-2324342 GCF_014885135.2 Alexandromys fortis | reverse complement strand
TCTCTCTCTCTCTCTCTCTCTCTCTCTCTCTCTCTCTCTCTCTCTCTCTCTCTCTCTCAAAAAGCTGCCACTGCCCTCCACTCCAACTCTGCTTCTGGCGGCAACTAGACTAGGCTCCCTTCCTGATTGGGCAGAGGGCTGTTATCTGAGACGGTGATTTGTAAGTTTTTCCCCCTTAAATAAATAACCATTCTATTAATCATAATTCCAACCTGGTGTGGGATTGTTTGTGACTTACGCCTTCAAGTGGGAATGGGAATAGTTATGTAAAATGAGAAAAGATTGCAGTAAAAAAACAATAAAAAAGAAAAAATATTCTAGGTGGATTTGGCTGTGTCTTGATCTTCCATGTCCTGATCTTCCTTTCTGTCCCTTCATTCTGTGGATTTGTACCAACAGTGTGCTGTTTTTGTTCCTACGGTCTTGTAGTATAGTTTGATCTCATCGATGATGATGCCTCCAGCACTGTTCTCTCTGTTTAGGATTGTTCTGACTATATCAAGATGTTCATATTTTCATTGTGAATTTTAAGGTAACTCTATTTCTGTGAAGAATTTCACTGGAATTTTGATAGGGATTACCTGAATCTGTAGATTAGATTTGGTAATATGGTCATTCCCCACTCCCCAGAAGATTAATTCCTTCAAACCATGACCTGGGAAGTAGTTCCATCTTCTAGTATTTTCTTCTATTTCTTTCTTCAGCACTTTAAATTTTCACTGTAGAAGTCTTTCACTTCTTTGTTTAGGTTTACTCCCATGTATTTTTTTCAAGCTGTGAATGATTTTTTTCATGATTTTTTTCTTGGCCAATTTGTTATCAGTATATGTAATAAAAAAATCTGTCTGCTGGCTTCTGTATACTGACTTTGTATCTTTTTATTTTGCTGGAAGTGTTTATAAGACTTGAAAGTTTTCTGGTAGGGGATTTATAGACTTTCAAGTAAGAGATTGTGCCACCTACAAATAGAAATAATTTGACTTGTTTGTTTCTTTGCTTGTATCCTTTTTGTTTATTTTTATTACCTTCCTCTTGTAGCTCAGACTTTGAATATTATACTGAATGAGAGCAGAGAGTATGAGCACACTTGTCACCTTCTTGATTTTTTCTGGAAAGTTACCACCTAGACCAGTGATTGTCAACAAGTGGGCTGGCTACAAGTCCTTTGGGGTCACATATCAGATACCAGATATTTACATTATGATTCATAACAATAGCAAAATTACAATTACGTATAACAGTAGTAAAATTACAGTTGTGAAGTAGCAAAAAAAAAGTTATTGTTGGGGTCACCACAACATGAAGAACTGTTTTATTAAAGGATCACAGCATTCTGAGGGTTGAGAACCACTGCTCTAGAGGATCACTTCTTTGGGTTAAGGAATGTCCTTCCTTTTTGGGTTCTTATTAGGTTTTGACATTAGGGTAAGGTTGGCTTTGTAGAATGAATTTGGTAATATTTCTTTCTGTTTTACAGAACAGATCAAGAAGTGAAATCAGGGCTGGTGATACCTCTAGAAGTTCTTTTACTGTTCAGGGCTATTTTTGCTATCTTTAGTGTTTTGTGTTTCAGGATGAAAATTAATATTATTTTGCCAATTTCTGTAAATAATTGCACTGGGATTTTGATGGTACTGTGTTGCATCTGTAAATTGCTTTCAGTAGGATGGACATTTCCACAATATTAATCTTATTATTTCATGAGCATGGGAGGTCTTTCCATCTCCTTGTATCTTCTAGAATTTATCTCTTTGGTGTCTTAAAGATTTCATTGTACAAGTCTTTCATTCCCTTGTTAGAATTATTATTTATCACTTTTAAGGCTCCTGTGAATGAGATTATTTTCCTGGTTTCTTCCTCAGTGAATTCATTGTTGGTGTATAGGCAGGCTATTGGTTTTGTTTGTTAATTTTCTATTCTGCCACTTTGCAGGATATGTTTGTCAGTTGTAAGAGTTTTCTGGTGGCGTCTTTAGGGAATTTTGTGTACAGGATCGTATCATCTGCAAATGAGGACGTTTTGGCTGCTTTATTATTTGTAACCCCTTTACGACCTTGCCTTATTGCCCCAGCTAAGATTTCAAGCACTATATCCACCAGGAATGGAGAAAGCAGACACCCTTGTTTTATTCTTGAATTTAGAGGAAGTGATGTGAGTTCTTTTCCATTTAGCATGATCTTCACCATGAGTCTCTTTGTTTTATGTTGAAATATATCTTTAGTATCACTAAATTCTCTAGGACTTTCATCATCAAGGGATGTTAGATTTTTTAGAGACCTTTTCTGAATATAGTAAGATGACCACATGATTTCTATCTTTCAGTGTATTTATGTGGTGAATTGTTGCTGGGCCCTAAAGTCTTCCTCAGGGGAGGGGATGAGAAGGTGTGATATCAACAAACACAGGATCCAGGAGTCAGGCAAAAGGCTTACAGCAGACTTGTTTATTTAACAACTGAGAAAACCTTATAAACCCTCCCAGCACCCAGGCATTCTGACCTTTTGATAGTTGACATCACATGGTTGTCCCTCATTGACTAGGCATGGTCAGGGCCTCTGAGAACACCAGGCAGACTCCATGTTGGCTCCTTTGGAACTGATAGGCCTTAACTTCTACATATCCACAATTTTTTAATTTATTACATAGGGTGCACAGCAGGAGCCAGAGTTCTTTGCTCAGGCCTTGTTGATCCTGCCTTAGAGAGATGGTGGGGACTAGGCAGTAACCTTTTGAATTATGAATAACCAGGCATGCATACCTTTTGAAAGGACTTTGAGAAGGATGCCTGAGAGCCGTTAACACTGAAGAGTCACCTTAGTTGCTGTCTGCTGGTGTCGGATCTGCTGCATGAGACCAGCTTCTAATGTGGGTTCTGGGGATTAGATTCAGGTCATTAGGCATGTGTTGCAAATGCGCTCACAGCTGAGCCATTTCCTTGTGTTCCCTGTTTTTATATGATATAAGAATATGATCCTTCTCATTGTGCCTGAAGAGATCGCTGGTCCAGCCAGCTTCCCATATCTCTGCTCCAGCTTGCTACCCCGTCTTGCTGATGCTGCACTGTCTTTGATTAATCTTATGGTCAGAACTGGTTCAGGTCACCATAGCCCAAACCCTCCATTCTTTCCCATCTCACTGAAATTCCTCCCAGAGACTCACTGAGCATGTGACATATCTACCCACCCCCAACCCTTCTTACTATCTCTCTGGCATTGCATTCTACGTCATTCTTATCACTGTGCTTTGGTCCTCTTGGTCACCTCATCCTTGATCACACCAAGAACACACTCAGCTCAGGGCCTCTGCACTGGCTTTGCCATTTTCTGGGAATGACTTTGCCTAGGTAGTCAGAGGCTTGCTCGATAGCTTTCTTAGAAAACAGCACTTCTAGAACTTCACCTTATCTTATTTCTTCTGCATGACTCTCTTTCTTTGTGTTATTTCTACCTTCAAAGATCATGAAAGCCCTGAGAAGGTAAGACCTTGCCTGTTTTGCTGGTTGTTATGTACCTGGTGTCTGAGACAGGGCACACACAACACCGAGTTACTTTTAGACCTTTTACATTTCAGCCTTCAAAGCAGATTTGCAATGTGGCCACTAGATGGCGCTCGAGTACTGCGTATTGAACTCTCATACTCGGAAGCTGTCTTTGCAGAACTACTTTTAAAATAATGTGTCTGTGGTCTCTGTCAAAGTAAGTGTCCTTGTTTCTCTTTTGTTTGGTGCTGAGTATGGAACCTGGAGGCTCATGCACACTACAGAAGTGGATCAGTGAGCCTTGGTACCTTGGGTAGTTACCCACAGGCAATCCCGTGAATTGTTTCACAACCTCCTAATATGTAAAGTTGATTTTGTTTGGTTGTCTGGTTGGTTGGTTTGCTTTAGTGAGTTTCAGTCAGTATTAACACAAGCAATGTGTTTTGTTTCTGACAATGTTGTTGTCTTAGAGTTTTTATTGCTGTGACAAAACACCGTAACCACCAGGCAAGTTGAGGAGGAAAGGGTTTATCTGGGTTACACTTCAGCATTGCTGTTCATCTCCGAAGGTAAGCAGGACAGGAACTCAAACAGGGCAGTATCACAAAGGCAGGAGCTGATGCAAAGGCCTTGGAGGGATGTTGCTTACTGGCTTTCTTAGCCTAGATTGCTCAGATCACCTTCTGATTGAACCCAGAACCAACAGCCCAGGACCCTCCCCAGTTGATCACTAACTGAGAAAATGCCTTACACCTGGAGCTCCAGGAGGCATTTCCTCAGCTGAGGCTCCTTCCTCTCATGACCCTAGCTTGTGTCAAGCTGATGCACAAAACCACCCAGTACAGGTGTGTTAGAGATATACCAGTTGGGACTGTGTTCACAACTCTGTATTTTGACTTGTTGTGGTTTCTCTATAATGGGCTGCATCTATTGCCAAGGGTTTTCTTAATGAAGAGTGAGGGCTGCATGTGTAAGAGAAAATAGTTAAAACCTGGTTAAGGATTATGCTGGTTTCATAAAGCGGCAGTTGTAGGTTCTCCTCCAAGATCCACGGTTTCATTAGCCCTGGATGTTGGCTAGGTTTCCAGTAGTAGGGATAATTTCCCTTGTTGAGGAAGTCTTTGTTGCTATTGAGTATGTCTTAAGTTGGAGGACTGTTGGTTACCACCAAGGTATCTCTGCCACCTTTGCATCCTTCAGGTTATGCTGGTCACTGTTGTGGTTCCTGGCATCATGGCTGGGTAGGACTGTTGGTTGCTTCTCTGCTTTGGAAGTTTGTATGGCATCTTCTGGGACCATGAAAGCTAGTCCTTAGGGAGGAGGCTTTCTGGTCACTTCCAACTTCAGATCACTTGTACCCGACTATTCCCTTATCTGATGCACCCTGCCCCCACCCCCCTACAATGGTCCCTTTTTACTTTCCTGGTTTCTGCAGTTACTTTAGGTTATGTACTCATGTCTCAAGATTTGGAGCTAAGACCACAGGATAAGACAATGAGAGAAAACATGCAACATTTGTCTTTCTGGACTGGGATGCCTCACTCATGCAATCTTCTCTATTTTTGTCCACTTACCTGTTAGGAGGCCGACCAATCCAAGGCTTCCTCAGAAGTCCTGATGAAAGTAGAAAGGGAACGTTGATTCTGTGTTCTCAGGGGAAGACATGGCAAAGTCTGGTCTTGGGCTGGGACTAAGACCTCAAAGGCTTTAAGGTTTCAGCTCATAAGGACCTGACTTTCTCACCGAAGAGACTGGAGTTCTCAGCCCCAAGGTCACCGTGTGCTCTGTCTATGGTGCACTTGTTATATTCTGTGTGATGTCCCTTTGTGTGACATTGCTTGAATAGCTTCCTGCTAACTTTATCACATTGTATGATGGTTTTCTGCTGACTCTGTCCCATTTCCCCTGTAAAATGTATATAAGATGCGGTACTTCTCGGTCAACTTGCTTGGCATAATCCACCTCCTGGCACCAAACTTTGCCATCTTCTTTATTTTTCTCATCCTCTGGTCCTTCCCTTCAGGAAGCCGTGACTGAAGCTTGACCTACTGGAATGCGAAAGAACTTGTTTTATGGGTCTGGGTTACCTAATTCAATGAGATCTTTTCTAGCTCCATCCATTTACCTGAAAAAAAAAAAGTTATGACTTCATTTTCTTTACAGCTGAATAGTATTTCACAGTGTATGTATACCACAGGCTCACCATCCATTTTCAGCTGAGGGACATTAAGGTTGTTTTCATTTTGTAGCTATTGTGAATATGTCTAAGCAAGTATCAGTGGAGTTTGATGCTGAATCCTTTGGGCATATGCCATGGAGCGGTGTAGCTGGGTCATATTGTAGGTTTATTTTAGTTTTTTTTTTTTTATGGTTTCTACACACTGGCTTCCAGAGTAACTGGACCTGTTTACAATCCTATCAATGTGAAGGTTCCCTTTGACCTCTGCTGTTAGGTCTTTGGTAGAAATTTGCCTTTCTGACTTGAGGTAAGTTGAAATCTCAATGTTGTTTTGACTTGTATTTCCCTAATAGCTATGGAAAAAATGAACATTTTGAGATATTTCCTAGTCACTTTTTTTTCTTTTGAAAGCTCTCTGTTCAGATCTCCAGGACCCATATTTTGAATGTTTTTTTGAGTCCTTTATATATCTTAGATATCAACCCCCTTGTCAGATGTACAGCTGGCAAAAATTCTCTCCCGTTCTGTGGGCTTCCCCTTTACTCCATTGGCAGTTTTTGTTTTTCCTTTCTTAGTTGCATGGGAGCTTCCTCATCTAATGGAGTCTTATTCAGGAAGTCCTTGTCGACATTCCCATCCTGTAGGGCACGTCTTTGTTTTCCTCTAGCAGTTTCAGTGTTTCAGGTTTTTGCATTAAGGACTTTGATCCATTTGAAGCTTGATTTTATGCCACGTGATAAACATGCTTCTAATGCTTCTAATTTCATTCTTCTGCCCATGGACAACCAGTTTTCCCAGCACCATTTGCTGAGATGCTTTCTCTTCTTCAGAATAGGTTTTTGGCATCTTTGTCAAGTATTAAATGGTTGGGGTTATGTGTACACCAAGAGACAGATGGGGGAGAAAGCTCAGCAGGCCTCAGCCCTCACAAAGAGCTACAGGCGGCTGAGGAATGCCCAGAGTCCCAGAGTGGGAGAAACACTCTTCCCCAGGGACGAGCTCACCAGATGGTTATCCATGAATTCGAAAGAGAGCAAGAGAGGATTTAGAGGGAGGAATAAAACGGAAGAAATGATGTGATAATACTATTATCTCAAAACTGAAAAAAAAATATAAAAATGAAAAACTTTTGTAACACTTATATAAGACTTGTAAGACTTGGGGGAAAACTAAACATTTTAAAGAAAATCCTGCTGAACAAGTATCTGTTCTCCATGACAGCGTATGAACGTTCCCAAGAGCAGGGCAATAATAAGTGAAGTTCATTGACATAAAAACTTCTGATTGTTAAACTTAGAAAGTTTAACAATTTTATATTGCTGAATTATTTTCAATTTTTGTATATAGGTGTTTTGCCTGTTTGCATATATTTCTGTACCCCACATGTGCCTGATGCCTGCCAAGGCAGGAAGTAGTCATTGGATCCCCTGGAACTGGAGATAAAGATACTTACAAGACACCAGGTTGGTGCTGGGAACAGACCTAGGGTCCTCTGGAAGAGCAATGAGTGTGCCCAACCGCTGAGCCATTTCTCCAGCCTCCTTGATACTATTTTTAAGTCTCTTATATTTTATATCTTACATTACTTATTCAAATCTTTGCAATCTGATTAAACTTTATAGTTTTTACTATATAAAATTATTCTTTGTTGGAAAGATCTCTATCTGTTATCTTTTTAACATCTCATTCTCTAACTTACTGTCCCTTATCATCATGAGAGGTAGTAACATTAGCAGCAGCAAGACATGTTGTAGAAAGCAGCCTTGGCTGTCCTCAGAACCCCCGGCAAGTGACACTGAGCACGTGAGAAATAAAAGCCTGGTGTAGTGGTACAGGACTGCAGCCTAGTCCACGCTGTGAGTTCACGCTAGCTAGGGGCAGAGATTAAGACATAGTCTCACCCACCCTCCAAACAACAATAAAAAAAAGGATAAAACCCAGAACCTCATCCCCAAAAATTACACTCAGGGTACTGATGTAGGGAGTTGGTACCCACAGACACTTCAGCAGCCAGCTTCCTCCAGGTTGTGAGTGAGTAGTCCAGAGTCTTGTCTGGGCCATGCTGACTTTCTAATGGGTGGATCTCTAATGGCCACTGCTCTGGTTAAATAGTTATCTTCTCTGGTAGGTACCTTTTGTATAGTGTATCTTCAGGGACATAGATGGGTTTTCATACCTTTTGGTGCCCAGTGTGGCACTGTAGATATGTTAAGGAGTTCTCAGAGTTACCATGTCTGCATGGCTCATTGACATACCACCATCTGGAGGCTGATGGTGCAGTGTTATATGAGTGCAGGATGTGGTTCCTGGGGTCTTAGAAATGTCCCCTAGTAAGTATCTGGCTATCATGCCAGGCTTACCGGCACATTTGTTGGTATCATCCGGTGTAGCCTAATGACAGACTAGCCGGCCTTCATAGTGGTGTTATTGATGTTTTGATGCTGTTTATCTATGCAGATGACTTCATGATATACTGGATTCCTTTCAATTGGCCTTCTCTGCAACCTGAATTATATCCTGTTCTTAAATATCCTACTAACCTTGAGCAGCTCCATTGGGATTATGCCTTGGCCAAATGGTCTTAATGATGTTGGAGAGATTGTCTGGTCCTGGTTCTGTACCAGATTTTAGGGACTGAACTGAGCAGTGACTGGTTCATGAACGTGCATAGGATTACTCCACCTTTTAGACTATTCTGGAAGATAGGGGCCATGGAAAATACCATGAGTACCCCAATATAGCTGTGAAACTCAACTTCCTCTGGTGGTCATATTTGTAAGGGTGACAGTTCTTGACCTTTGCTAAGAGTTGGTCATGGTGTTCTTTCACAGCAGTGGAAACCATAACTAAGACAGACATCTAAGTTGCCTGCACTGTAAATAGAGCAGCAATAAGCATAGATGAGCGGGTATCTATGGAATCTTTAGAGTAGGATACAGCATCCTTTGGAAATATGCAAAACTGGACCATGGGGGCAGTTCTATTTTGAGCTTTTTTTTTTTTAAGTGAACATTGATTTCCAAAGCTGCTATACCAGTTTGCACTCCCACCACCAGTGAATAAGTGTCACTTTTCCCACACCCACTCTAGGATCTGCTGTCACTTGCTGTCACTTTTAATCTTGGCCACTCTGACTTGGGTAATTAGTTTTAATTTGCATTTTTTTCTGATGGTTAAATATGTTGAACATATAAGAAAATGTTTCTCAGAAATTTATCCTTCATCCTTTGAGAACTCTTTGTTTAGTTCCATACTTCATTTCAGAATTGGGTTGTCTGTTTTCTTAACCTTTATTTTTTTTAATTCTTTGTATATTCTATGTGTTAATCTTTTGTCAGATGTATAGCTGGTAAAGAGTTTTACCCATTCTGTAGACTGCCTTTTTTATTCAAAGGACTACATCCTTTGATGTTCAAAAGCATTATAATTTTATGTTTTCATTTACTGATCATTAGTCTTAAAGCCTATACCAGTAATATCCTGTTCAGAAAGTCCTTTTTAGTGCCAGTGAGTTCAAGCATATTCCCTACTTCCTCCTTTATCAGATTCAGGGTGTCAGATCTTCTGTTGAGGTCCTTGATCCGTTTAAAGTTGTGCTGGAGGAGCAATGAGGATTTTGTTTCACTCTGCTGGGAGTAACTATTCAGTTTGGCCAGAGTTTAAATGTAGTACTCCAGAATTGTGTCACCGTGCCTTTACTATACACCACAAGCTAAAAAGCAAAAATCCAATTGCCAACAACATTTGGAGTTGGCTAGTGAATTTTCATAGATGCCCCCAACACTAAATTTTATAGAATGTTATCAATGCTTTTGGTTACATTCCAGAACATGACAGTAAGACTCTATTGCTAAAGACACTATGTATTTGAGTCATAGAACATGGAGAAATCAAACTTCTACTAACACAAAGGCTTCATCCCTACTAGATAGCTTTCATAGTGCTTGCAAGAGCTGCTCATGCTCTCAGACAAAGAAAGCAATCATCAGTCTTAAACAGTTGTAACTCTGAGAGCAATCATAATGACTGGCCTGGTAAGACATGCCTACTGGTGCAATAGTGGCACAAATATCAAGGGTGTAACTAACCACTAACCACTTTCTTATTGGCTTTATCTCCCACTCCACAAGATGAAATTCATATCTGGCACTGTTATTGGGCCCAAGAACCTGAGGTAACACTAGTCTTAAGTCCTAGGGGAGGACTTGCTACTCTTATGATGCTGTTATTAAACTTCTGGCTTTTACAAAATTCTTCTGTCCTCTCCATAATGTTCCCTCAGCCTTGAAGTCAGGAGAGTAATATAAATGTCCCATTAATTGTGTGTGTGTGTGTGTGTGTGTGTGTGTGTATTTATCTATTTGTCTTTGGGAAACTTTATAGTTAGACACTTGACTCTTAGTAATGTACTTGCAAAGTCACAGGTTATGAACTGCTTTCTTTTATCTTCCCCCCTGTTTATTTTTGCTTTGCTTCATACATGCTGATGTGTGTTCTAACTTAATACAATTTTTGTTTTCACCTTTTGTCTTCATGTGTATGTAAATATTGCATTGTGTCTCCTTAGAACAAGATGGCAGGGAGTGCATAGAATGAGCAAATTGAGGATTTTTGTTGCATTTATTTACTGATTGACTGTATTGACTGTCTGTTCAGGGGTGCATTAACAGCAAGTGCAGGAGTCAATTCAGCTCTTTTCTTCCACCATATGGATCCCAAGGTTGATTTTAGGTCCTCAGGCTTGGTGGCACATCCCTTACCTGCTCTAAACTTAGGTTTTTAAAGTAGTCATTGGAAGCAAGGAGGGGACAGATGACCAACCTCTGTAGAGTTGAATTTGTTCCCTGCCTAGATATTGATAGAGACAGTTTAGCTAAACTTCCCAACATTTTCTGAAGACTGGACCAGTCACTCCAGCCTTATAGATGAAGACTGGTTCTGCAGGGCCTGAAGACTGGCCTTATGCATGGTGCTCCTCCTGTGTGCTGAACGGTGTGCTGCAAGAAAGGTCATCTGATAGCTCTGCCTCCAACTGCCTGGTCCTGTCACTCCTTCTCCCACTTCTAAAGGCAGCTAGGAAATATGGGACACAAGAACCTCTAGTTGGCTCTGGCATCACACTGAGGGTGTTTGAACCCTAAGTCACACCTGTGTCCATTGCTCTCAGAGTTCTGTCCCCAACCTCTCCCTCTGGAGACTTGAACTTGAAAACAATGAGCTGTGTATCCAGTTCGGTGATGCTCATCAAAGCAAAGGGGCTTTGACTTCAGCAGGAGGGACTGGGATTAGAGCCAAGGTGGGACTTCTGCCCAGTAAGATGTGCTAAGTAGAGGATTGAGTCAGGGGAGGTGAGTGTGGAATTCCCTTGGAGAAGTCTTTCAGAGCAGGCCAAATCTCTAGGTGTCTGGGGCTTAGTACAGAGAATTAATGAGGCCCCTGGGAAAAGTCTGCTAAGCCTTCTTAGAAGAGGACAAATCCATGGCGTCAAATGGCCATTAAGCTCCGTTACTCCAAGCTCTCTTTTTACTTGACAAATTTTGGCTTGGGCCACCAGGTGGTGATGATTCAATAGAAATAAGTTCTCTAGCCATGAGTAAATGCATTAATATCAGGCTGGAAGGCTCTGGGACTGAGATCCAGAGACCTTACTGGGATTTCAGAAGGCCCAACCAGTCTTGTGAACTGGTTGAGGAGTGACTTGGAGGCTGAGGTCTCTGTTTCTGTCCGTGTATTAGTCACATCAGAGGATGGTGCATATTTGGTGGTGAGATACATTTCTCATGGAGGTGTGGAAGTGTGATGCCAGGGATGGTTACTGAGTTCCGGCCTGTGTGGCCAGATGACTTATTTGGGGTGAGGGGGACATACATCTCTCTGGTGTATAGCACCTAACACCAGTAATAGCCTTATGCAGCAAAAGCTTGATGCCTATTTTGTTGAAGGATGGGGAGGTTTCATGGAGCTGTCCAGGGTTCCTACCTTGTTCCAGAAACTGTCTGTGGTCCTTACTGTCACAGCACTGTGCAGGGTTCATAGCAGTGCCTGGCTTCTTTTGGATTGATCTTTTGCATTCTAGCCTTCTTTCCAGGGCTTTGATAGAAAAGATGTTTTGAAAATGTGTTTATCGACCCACATCCTGCCTACTGCCCCCTTGGGGAATGCCAGCTAGCTTGCTAAGTCAGTCCAAAAGAATGATTCTTTTGAAGAGAACCAAAAGGGTTAAACACCCCAGCTCTTCTCTATATTAATGGCATTTTTGACTCCCAATTTCTGTTCATCCAATGTCAATATAAGAAAGCTGTTCAGTGGGAAGCAACAAAGGATGATGCTAGCTAAGGGAGCTCAGTAGATAGCCGAGCCCTTGGTGGTGTGAATCCATAGGACAAGCTGCTCCTCACCCACTCCTGGGTTCTCCCAGTGCCCTACACAAAGGGAGCACTCAACAGCACATGTATCACCTGCAATTCCATGAGACTGTGAGATAGGCTGGAAGCCATGGGTCTGACTCTGAGCTCAGTCCCCTAGGATGGCTCAGTTAACACACCCAAGAAACTGTAATCCTAGCTCCCAGTAGGCTGAGGCAGGAGGAGTTCTGGGAGACTGAGGTCAGCCTGGACTACATACTGAGTTCCAGGACAGTCTAGATCACAAAGTGAGATCTGCCTTAAACCCAAAACAACCTCAATACAATAGCAAAACCCTCTGAGCAACAGAGGTGTTTCTACCATTTCATTAGCTCCTTTCTGATGTTTTTTTAGAGGTGTTTGTGGCTGTGCTGGCTGTCCTATGTCAACTTGGCACAAACTAGAGTCATCTGGGGAGATGGAACCACAACTGAGAAAATTGTCTGTGGGAAAGCCTATGATACACTTTTCTAACTATTTACTAGCGTTGGAGGGCTGTCCCCATTGTGGGATGCCCTGGGGTGTATGAGAAAGCAGGCTGTGAGGCCCTTGAGGATAGGCCAGTGAGTAGTATTCCTCAATGGCCTCTCCTTCAGTTCCTGCCTTGATTTTCTGTTCTGACTTCTCTCAGTGATAAACTGTGATCTGTAGAGCGAAACACGCCCTGTCCTCCCTAAGTTGCTTTTGGTCATGGTGTTTATAACAGCAATAGAAACCTGAACTAAGATGTTGGTCTTTTGTTGCTTCTCATAATCTCAGGTTCTCATGTTCTCAGCCTTAGGAGCTGGGGAGAGAATATATGCGTTGGGAACACAAGGTGGAGCTAGAGGAGTGAATGCAAGATTAGCGGAAGATTAGAGTGCATTTCTCAAAAACGCTCTGTGGGGATGCAGGCTTCTGCTGATCAGCTCAGGAACCAGCAGATAAAGGGATAAAATATCAGTGGCATGCATATATGAACCAGCGGGTAGGACAGGGAGTGGCTTGGGGAAAATGGCTCAGCTTACATTGCTCTGATATACTCAGAATGCCCAATGTCTGTGCCTATAAATCATCTACAGAAGGCAGGATATTGATATCACAGGTATATATCTTTCTTTTTGCACAAACCCTAATAACCCATTCCCAGGGTCCAGGCCTAGCATGGTGGAGACAAACTATGGAGGTCGTAACTGAGACTACAGAAATCCAGCCCAAGTTCAGGGCTGGATCCAGGTCAAGTGCCCTTTGCCCCTCTAAAATCTGTTTGCGAGGCAGGTGCTCCCCAATCTTTTCTTTATGTTTCTATTCCCAGCACGTTCAGCTCTCTCATTGCACAGGCAGCCAGTAAGATCTTTCTGGAATGCAAACCCCATCATGTCACTTTCTATGAACCCCTTCCATGGCTCCACACTGCTGTGTAGGACTCAAGGTCCTCTAAACCAGCCCACAGTTTGACCAGGTAGATATCCTTCTCCCATGCGCTCTACTCTTTCTCTGTCTCACAGTGTCCTCAGAGCCATCATGTCCTGTCACTCACTGGGTTCATGTGATGTCACTGTTCCCTCTACCCAGAAACCTGTTCTCCTGATACCCCATCTAAAATCCAGAAATGAAAATGTTACTTCTTGCTGTAGGCATCTCCCATTTCCCCAAAGGCAATTCCATCTTCATCCTCAAATAAATTCTTTAGATCATGCTGCAGAGGGCTGTGTGCTTTTCTGCCCTCCCTGTCCCCCATAGCACAGATCCCCGACAGCAAGGATTAGATCTTATTTCTCTCAATGGTCCCTTCCCCCCATTGTGGAGCAGAGTGCCTGGCACCTATTCTGGTGAAAATAAGTATCTGGACAATTGTAAATTTAACTGAGCCTTCAGAATAGACATAGGAGCCTTTCCTGTGGGGATAGACCCTTCCGTCTAGAAGATCACTGGCCTAACACACCAAGCCCTAACATACCAAGGAGAACAGAGAAGGCATGAGACCTCCTGGCATCTGGCTGTCCACTGGTTGCTAGGTGCTCACCACCCTTGTTTTTAAATCACCTGCTATCTTGCTCCATGATGCTGCCCTCCAGTTTCTGTCTGGTTTCGGCAGGAATGGCAGAGAAAGGAGACGCCAAGGCAGCTCCCCTTCTTCTTCTGCTTTGAACCAAGAGAGACCTTTCTGGGCATACTGCTGCACCTCCACAGCTGCTCCAGGGCCTTCCTGAAAGCCCCTTGTTCTTGTGTCTTACTTTTTGCTACAGAATGTCACTCAGACAGATGTCCCCAGCTTCTGGGTGTTGGTCGTTCATCACTTCATGTCCTGCAGCAGTGAGGGAGCCTGGCTTCCTGTTGCTGTAAACTGGGGACTGCATACTATCTTGGTTTTACGAAGTTCCCTGTGTTTGAATACTACAGTGGTTTTGGTTTTACTGAGCATCCCCAAAGCATCACAGTTTTCTTTCTAAAATACAGTTAGTTTTTAATTGATAACAGAACAATTGCGTGTATTTATGTGTTATTCCACTCTTCTTGTTTGGGCCAGCTAAGACTTCAGTACCAGGGTACCTGGATCAACCTCTGCCCTGTTCTACATAAGAGGCCCATTGCATCTATCATAGTGTTCTTACAAGGCAGCCATTACTGGCTGTGTGTGAGCCAATGCTGTTCTCTGCTGAGAAAGTTTCCATTTGAGTCACTTTGGGATTGTGACTCCTTGGTTAAATGAATCCTTTCATGTCCTTTGGTTCTCATGGAGGAGGATCTTGAATCCTAGAAAGATGGGTGGGGTCTTGGTACAGGACCACACCTCACACATGTCTGCTACTTGTAGGATGCTAATTACATTCTGGACCCTGGGACTTGGAAGAGGAAGGTGTAAAACACATTCAGAGTGTGGCAAACTTCAGCTATTCATTATTCTAAGAGCTGGTGCCAATAGGAAATAAAAAGCCCTTCCTGAGAGACCTGGCTGAACTCAGCAATTGATCTGTGTGGGATGGTTAAGGGGAATGAATTGTCCTGTGGCCATTCCTGCTTTGGGCTGTGATGGCCACTTCAGAGCATTCCAATGAATCAGATTCAGGATGGGCGCACCAAGGCCAACCTCATGATGGGTCTAGTTCGTTCACGGGATGTCAGGATGGTGAAAAGCTGCTTCTTGGTCTCTGAAAGAATGATTGAAGGGAGTGAGGACAGTGAGGTGCTGGATAGGCCACTCTGATGAAGCACTGGGGCCAGGTACAAACTTCTCCCTGGAGTAGAGTAATGAAAATATTGGAAGTTCTGTTTTGACAAATATAAAAAGGTCATTTCTACAAAGGTCTTTGATAAAATAACATGTGAGGAGACGTGGGGCCTGAACATGCAGGGCAATGATGCTCAGTTTATAGCAGGAACACTGGGCTTCTTGTGCCAATACTTCATGGGCCAGCTCTGTAGGAAGGCATGGATGAAGACATGGCTCTTTGGGGACTCTGGTTTTGGAGACTGACCACAAAGTAGTTGCCTGTGGATCCATGTGATAACTGTTCCTATGTGTGAGCATGACCTGTGGATGCTTGAGGGAGGAGCACCTAAGAAAGGCAAGCTGGAAGGAAGGGGATCCTTGCAGAGTCTTGAAGGATGGAGTTGGAAGAAGAGCAAGAGGAGGCAGGGGAGAGAAGGCAGTAGAGCGATCTGGAGGGATCCCTCAAAGGCCTGAAGTGAGAGGGGCAGGAAAACTGTTCTTAGTGTCGCTGCGTGGTGATGGTGAGTCCAGGGAAGGCTGGGGGCATAATTGGTAGAAGATGGTGTCCTGACAGGCATCGTGGGAGACTGGAAGTGTAAAGTGGGGAGCTGATTTCACAGTATGGTAGAGGGCCAGTTTAATCGGGATTATGATTAAGAAGGATTTTCCTGGCTGCAGCAGGTAAATATGATCATATAGGGTATACCTGAGGTGAGGGGGGAGATCACGTGACATTTCTCTTGGCAACTGCTTTCTGCCATCTCACAATCAAGCTGTGACGGGATGATGGATAGAAGAACAGCCATCCAAATCCAAGATCCTAGGGATTCCCATGAATTTTACTCTGTCACAGAGAGAGGGGTTTGGGGAGCTGCACTGGGGACAGAAGAGCAGAGAAGTCTGCTGGGTAGGCTCACGTGTAGCGTGCTCTGTCCTCTGCAGTCCGCTGCAGCCTGACTTGGTGTGTCTCTGTGGGAGGAGAGCCTTGCAGTTGGAGGCGGAGGTTTAATGGCTGCTGCTGAGTGTTGAGAGAGAGCATTTTGCGGGAATGTATGGGAAGGAGGCATCTCCATACAGCTAAATTCCTTTATTAACTTAATGAGTCTGGCTGCTTTCCTGGAAATGCAAGTGCTGTTTGGCACCATCGCTGCTGCTTCAGAAAGGGTGTCATTAAACTGAGGATCCGGAGGAACGCACAATAGTGATAAACGAAGCTGCTGGGGAGATTGCACAGCCGCACGCAAACTTTGCAAGGTCTTCAGAATGGAGAATGCTCTTCCTCTGAGACCTGTACCCAGTAGCTGGAACTGGGGGTGCAGAGAGTGACTCAAGTAATAGACAAGGTAATCCCATCCATCCAGGTAATATTTGCTCTGCCAAGGGCACTAGTGTTAAAGTCACTTGAAAGTTGAAGGACAGACTTCCAAGATTTCAAACATGCTCTTCTCATATTTTTTCTGCCCTGATGTACCTTCAGTCTGGTTTCTTTTCTAATTTGGAGTGCTAGGAATTGAACCCATACCATGCATTATTCTGGGAAAGAATTCTACAGGGATACACTTACAACCTTGAGCCTGGGCTTCTAAGGACAAGAACTCAGTGCTGTGGCTTTGTTTTTTAATATGTCTGTGTGTGTGTGTGTGTGTGTGTGTGTGTGTGTGTGTGTGTGATGCATGCATGCATGTGTGGACATGTGTGTGTGCTCATTAGGTTCCTCACTTGTGAGTGTCTGAAGGCCAGAGGCTGATGTCCGGTGCCTTCCTTTGTTGCTCTTCATGTTATTTTTGAGGCAAAGTCTCCCACTGAATCTGGAGCTCACTGTTTTAGCTAGCTGAGTGGGAGAGTTTTCAGGATTCATCTGTTCCTGCCTCCCCCAGTACTAGGACTGCAGGTGTGTGTTACCCATCTTTTGTGCATGTCTGGCAAAGAATAAGCTTTGGCAAATCATCAGTATTATACCTTGTGTTTTATGTAATTTTATGACAGGGTTCTAAAGAAAGTTTATATGTTTTTAGGATATTTGCACTATATTTGATTACATGTATACTATTTTCCCAAAATATAGTGTCAATCATATTCATATTCTCACTGATGTTAAAAAAGGAAGCCTGTTTATCCAATACTGCATTTACTTTTATTATACCTGTTGGTATTAAAAATAGACAACTAAGTTTGTCCACAATGATGATGTTCGTGCCAAATAAGTTAGATCCCTACTTCACACTAAAGTTGTGCACACACAAAATTTAAAAAAAGACAAACTCCAAGAGCAAAGATGGAAAAAGAATCAAAGCCCAGATAACACAGTTTTAACTCAGTGGGTATGTGGGAATCCAATTCAAGCACCTGCTGATCCTGATGATACCCCCATACTGTCTTCCCATTTTAGAGATGAGAAAACTGAGGCATAGAGGGATTTGGACATAAGTACCACAGAGGGAAAAAGCTTGAAATTGGAAGACCTATTAGATTTTTGGGTTTCTACTGTTATGGGGCACCTTCTGTCTCTGAGCTGAGTTTAGTGCTGAGAACTGGTGTGAATCCCTCACATCAACAAAGTCTTCACCGATAACGGCAACTGAAAGTTTTCCTCAGAATCCATGGGATGCCAGGTCCCCAGGAGCCACTGCAGCGGTAGGAGTGGGAGTGGGTGGCTGTGAAACCTCCCCGACCACCTACTCTGGGTAGAACAGTATCTGAGTCATCACAATGCATCCCAAAGGAGCAGAAAGGAGGCCTTGGGAACCTCAGGCGCTTGCAAGTCCACTCAGCTGGTAGGCAGCGGAGCAAGGTGTATGTCAGAGGATCTGCAGGAAGCCAGGTTAGAGCTCAGCACAGCTGGGAAGCATCCGTGGCTCCCCACCCACTCTTGGCTCCCATCCCAGGCAACACTTCCACACGGTTGGGTGCTCTGATAAAAGTTTTATTTTTCAATTACATGCTCATTGTAACAAATCCAACAACACTAAAGCAGATAAAGTAGGCAGGGAAAAGGTTCCCACCTCCGAGTCTGAGCCCTAGCTCTCAGCTTCGGCTGTATCCAGTGTGGCTAGAGAAGCAAGCTCAGAGTCCAGCTTTCCCACACCCCATTCTGTGGCTTACTGGTGCCACAACCTGGGAGCTACTGTTTCACTTACTGGGGCCTCAGTTTCCTCGTCTGCAAAATGGAGTATAAGATTACTTATCCCACCAGTTTGCTGCTCGGATTAAATATTTAGATATCTGTCTGGAAAGGCACAGACATTTGATAAACCATTAGCTATTTTTATTATGTATGGCACGCAAACCTAAGTTGAGTATTAGCACTCTCCATGCTGTGCCAGAGCCTCCTTTTACTTTACAATATGTTGGCATCTCCTTTCCAAGTCTGTACATATGGCGCTTCTCAAACAGCAGTGTAGGAGTGTGTAGGGTTTACCACTAGTTACTCATCCTGATGCACGTATTAATTATTTCTACTTTTAATTATTCATTGTATTTTCTTGTTTAAAACAACTTTTTTCTTGTCTTAATAATTCATTTAACTATTTTGTGTACATTGGTTTGACAATGTCAGATCCCCAGGAACTGGAGTTACAGACAATTGTGAGCTGCCATGTGGGTGCTGGGATTCAAACACAGGTCCTCTGCAAGAGCAGCCAGTGCATTTATCCCCTAAACCGCTTTTCTAGCCACTTAAAACAGTCTTTAAATTGAAAGATATTTGACCATATTCTCCCCCCCACCGGTCCTTCCAAATCCTCTCCCCCTCCCTATTTTCTAAACTTTAAGTTCTTTCCCAAGAAAAACAAATAAAATTCCAATTCACCATTAAAAAAACCATTTAAATGGATGGAGAGATGGCACAACAGTTAAGAGCACTGGATTTTCTTCCACAGGACCCATTTCAATTCCCAGCACCCCACATAGTAACTCAAATCACCTTTAACTCCAGTTCCAGGTAATCTGGTGCTCTCTTGTGGCCTCCAAGGGCACCAGGCAACCAAGTGGTGCATATATGTACATACAGACAAAACATTCATATCCATAAAAATAAAATTATAGTAAAATTTTCTAATAAAAGATCAGAACAGTATTACATTCTGTGTTTTATATAATTCTATAAGTAGGACAGGGTTCTAAAGGAAGGTTAAAAGATTTTAGAATATAGACATAAAATTTGATTATATATTTATAAAATTTTACCAAGTTTTGGTGTCAGTAGTCTCACTGGTAATGTAAATAAGGAAGACTATTTCCTCATCCCTATCAAACACTGGATTTAATAATTTGTTGTTGACAGAGGTTTCTGTCCCACCAGGTCCCTCAGCCATTTAGTCCCAAAGGAACACACAGAGGTCTACATTAAACATAAACTGGTTGTCCTATTAGCTCAGGCTTCTTATTTAACTCTTTCTTACACCCTAAATTAGCCCATTATTCTTATCTATGTTAGCCACGTGGCTTGGTACCTTTTCCAGCGAGGCTTCTCATCTTGCTTCTTGGGCATCTGGGTGATGACTTCAGACTGAATCTTTCCTCTTCCCAGAATTCTCCTGTTCTCATTACCCCACCTCTACTTCCTGCCTGGTTGCTCTGCCTATACTTCTTGCCTAGCTACTGGCCAATCAGCATTTTATTAAACAAGTAAAAGAAACAAATCTTTACAGGGTAAAACTATTGTCCCACAGCTATTTGTCCCTATTCGATTAAAGAAACATTCAACTAAGTTTGTCCATAATTCAGGCGTCATACAAAAGTAAGTTAAGCCCCTACTTTACACTACAAATATGTCCACACAAAATCAAAGACACAAACATTCAAAGATAAAGATGACAAAGGAATCATCATCTGTCTGCCTGACACAATTTTTAACCCAAATGAATGTGTGGAAGTCCAATTCAAGTACCTTTTGGCCTTGCGATACCCATAAAATTTCAGCCCATTTTGGAGATGAGGGAACCCAAATGTAGAGAGATTAAGAGATTTGCCGATAGCCAGACATCTTGCAAGTGTCAGAATTTAGAAACAAACCCATAGCACCCAGACATCAGCGTCTGCCCTGTGTAGTCAGCCATGTTCCATTCATGCAGCAGCTCATCTCTGTGTTGCACCTGAAGAAGTTGGTTGAGGCCTCAAAGCATGGCAGCTTTTCTAGCCTGAGATGCAGATTTCTAAGCCGTTTATCTTTGCCACATTTTCTGTAAAACTTTGGGCAGTTTTTCCATCTGTAATGCAAAGGGACTGTGCAGAGATGAGAGTCATCTAGGCTAGCAGAAAACATTCTTATTCCTCTTTGCCTCTGAGGATGGAGAGAACAGGATGCAGGTGACAGCCAATTCTACCTCACACTGCATTAATGTCCCTGTACATTTATTTCAAATAGCCCATAACTCCTTGCTTTCATTTCTGCACATGCCTATCAGTGTAGTAAATCCTGGGCACTCCTGTCTTTTTTTCTTGTAACAAAATAGAATCAGAGGCTATTGTGTTCAAAAGCTAAGTGTGCATAAATCAGAGCCCCTTGAATTGGATGATGTATGTGGATCCATGAAGACATGGCTTTGAATTATTTATCAAGAAGAAATGCTACATGGAAACTCAGGTTCACTCAGCTCCATGACAAAATGGACGACCTCTTAATATGTCTTTGCAGTTAAGAGAGGACCTGGCATGACTTTAAGGGAGCACTCATCATTTGGTACTTTCTCACCCACGCATGCTCCTTATGCCATAAGCTACAATCACATGCTGGTATTCAGAGACCCCTCAAACATCTTCAAGGGCTAGCTAAAGCTGCCCGTTTGGCAAAAAAGGCCAAGCAATCAGAAATAGTTGGAGTTATTGAGTGTGGTAGTTAATACTGATGGTCAATTTCACAGAATGTAGAACCATCTAAGAGACAAACCTCTTTGCCTGTTCATTGAGGGTAGTTCTAGATTGGACTAATTGAGATGGGAAGACCTACTTTAAAAGTGGGTGGCAACATTCAGTGAGGTGGTCCCATGAATGAATACAATGAAGATGAAAACTGTGCATCAGTGTTCATGGTTCCTTGCTTCTTGACTGTAGGTGTAGTGTGACCAGCTACCACACACTCATGCTGCCATGTCTCCATTCCTAGTGACGGACTGCATCCTTGAACTATGGGATAAATCAACTCTTCCTTATTTAAACCATTTTGGTCATGTATTCTGCCTCGGCGATGAGAAAAGTAACTAATACAGAAAATAGATACTGAGAGTGGGATTTGATTTTGCAATAAATCTGACCATATGGTTGTTAGTCCCCTGGGGACTAGTTTGCTAGAGGGATGTGGAAAAGTTTGAAACTTAAGGCTTAAACTTTCCTGAATGCTGCAATTTGATGGAGCATTACAGTGGGAGCTTGAAAGTCCAGAATGCCAGAAGTGTGGACAGTGGAGGTTCATGAGGTTTCAGAGTAATACAAAGAAATAGGATAGAAGCCATTCTTATTATATTATTCTCTCTGTCTCTGTCGCTCTGTGTGTTTGTGTACATGTGTGCGTGCATGTGCACGCATGTGTGTGGGGATGTGTGTATCTATAAGTCAGAGGTCAAATTTGGAAGTTGCTCCCCAGGGACCATCTACTATTTTATTTTTATTATTTATACAAGGTTTTTCATTGGCTTGGAGCTCACCAAGTAGGATAGACTCCCTGATGGATGAACTCCAGGCATCCATCTCTTCTTCTTCAGTGCTGGGATGAGAGGCACATACCAGCATTCCCAACTTTCACATTTTAATGAGAATTCTAGGACTTGAACTTAGTTCCTCAACCATGTGTGGTGAGCTCTTTATCTAATGAGCTATCTCTTGAGATCACTGTTCATATTTCCAATGAGCTATCTCCCAACCCACCATTCATATCACATCCTAGTGAGGAATCTGGTTGCATTCTGCTCATGGCCTAATACACCAATGAATGTTGATTTGAAAAGTTATAGACTAGTGCCACTGCCAGTGGCCCCTCAGTCTGCCATGCAATTGTCACCCACATTCAGAGGGACTGACTTGGTCCTATGCTTGTTCCTTCCTAGTCTGGCTGGTGTTGGTGAGCTCCCATCAGCTCAGGGAGACTGTTTCAGTGGGTGTACCCCCATGGTCTTGACATCTTTGCTCATATTCTCATTCTTCCAACTCTTCAACTGGACTATGGGAGCTTAGTCCAGTGTTCTAATCTTAGCTCCAGGGTCTCTGCCTGTGTTTCCATCAGTTGCTGGATGAAGGTTCTATGGTGATATTTAAGATATCTGACTACAGGGCAAGGCCAGTTCAGGCACTCTGTCCTCTATTACTGATTTTTTGGGAACCTATATTATTTGGATGGATACCTTGCTCAGCTAGATATAGTAGTGAGGGCCTTGTACTTTCCCCAAAGCAATGTGCCTTATCCTCTCTGAGGATTGGATGGGGGCTTGGGTGGGGAGTAAGAGGAATGAATGGGAGGAGGGGAGGGAGTGGGAACTTAGATTGGTATGTATAATAAAAAAATAGTTTTTTCTTTTATAAATAAATAAATAAAATAAATAAATAAATAAATAAATAAATAAATAAATAAAAGTAAGGTTATATGGACTACTTTGGTGGAAGAAATGTCAAGACAACATTCCGGCTGAGGCATGGCTACTGTGCAGATCACCTACTCACCAAAAAGAAACCTATCAGGAGATAGATGTAGACATACACTCAAGAGTGCTTAGACTGCAAGTGACAGAAACCATTACCAAGCAGGATTAAGCCAAAGAGGCAATGTTGTCTTCCATTGTCCTAGAAAGGATGGGTTAGATAAGCTTAGCAGAGACAGGGACACAGTTGGTTCTAACTACAATCAGAAACAAGGTTTTCTTCTTTTCTTTTAACCTTTTTAAAATTAAATTTATGTATTTTACATCCCAATTGAAGCCTCCCCTACCTCCTATCCTCTTACTACCTCCCCTACCTTCCCCCTGCTCCCCTCAACTAATCCCTCCTCCATAATTATCATAAAGGGACAAGCCTCTCATGGTCTTCAGCAAAGCAGGAAATATCAGAGACCAAGCACATCCCCTTGTATTCTGGCTGTGGTGTAGGAGGTCTGTTTTGCCTAAATGTTGCTTGTATTGGTTAATGAATAAAGAAACTGCCTTGATCTAATAGTGGTAGAATTTAGGTAGGCAGAGAAGATGGAACTGCATTCTGGGAGGAAGAAAGCAGAGTCAGAGGAGCGCCATGTAGCCACCAGAGACAGACATGCTGAATCTTTTCCAGTAAGCCACTGCCACATGGTGATATACAGATTAATAGAAATGGATTAAATCAAGATGTGAGAGTTAGCCAATAAGAGGGTAGAACTAATGGGCCAAGCAGTGTTTTAATTTAAAAAGTTTTTGTGTAATTATTTCAGGGCTAAGCTAGCAGGGTGTCAGGGAAGAGCAAGCGGCCCCTCCTTGCAACAAGGCTGAACAAGACAATTCAGCATGAAGAATGGGTTTCCAAGAGTCAATCAAAGCACCATTAACAGCCTCTTCCCCCATTGCCAGGAGTCCCACATATAGATAAAACTGTACAATTTTCACATATATCCAGGGGGCTTTGGTCAGTTCCATACAGGTTCCCTAGTTGTTGCAGAACCAAGTTTTTATTCTAACAAATCCTTCCTTCCTCTTTTGGTCCCTCTTGCTATTCCTCCCCCTCCCATTCCCTCCTTCTCCATACTTCCCTTTTCCCATCCCTCACTTCTTTCATTCACTCCTTTCTCCCATCCCTCACTTCTCCCCTTTCTCCATTCTTCTATTTCTCCCTTTCCCCATCCCCTCTCTTCTCCCATCTTTTCCCTTCTCTCATCCCCTCCCTTCTCCCATCATCTTTTCCCTTCTCCCATCCCCTCCCTTCTCCCATTCCTTCCCTTTTCCCATACCTCCCTTCTCCATACCTCCCTTTTCCATCCCTTCCTTATCCCATCCCTCTCTTTTCCTATCCCTTCCTTCTCCCATCCCTTGCCTCTTGGGCATCTTTGTTTCATTTGCTGTTTCTATGATGACTGTTCTCTTCCTGTGCAGGTCATTTGGCAGCTGTGAGTCTTATTTCACACAAATTTAAGCACTTGGGATGGCACTTAGTTTTAAACCTCCAAGGAAGAGGCCAGTTTCTCAGAGGTACTGAGGTTCTTACTCCTTGATCGCCAGGTGCCATGAGGTCAGGGAGAGAAGGGCTCATAGAAGGGTGAAGAATAGACACTAAGAAGAGAGTTGGTCTTCGTTTATGAGAAGTCAAACACCAGCTGGGCTGACTGTGACTGAGGACGGAAGACAGCTGACTAACTCTGGGAATTCACAGGCTTACCTGCTGGGAAATCGCCTGTGGAATGATGCCAGGACAAGCTCAACCCATTGGCTGTCATGTATTTTTTAAGGTCCCTTCCCACCCCGCCTCTGTCTTTAGACTACTTCTTTTTTGAAATCAAGACACAGTTCTGTTTCCAGCTACTTGTCTATGTGGAAAAGCTGAGAGGAAGAAGAAACCTTCTGGAAGATTTTTCATAATTACCAAAAGGCTTTACTCTCTGATTCTCCCAGAGAACCTCACTCTTTGTTTCCTTGGCTTCAACTGAGCCACATATCCTTTTTCAAACAAATATGTGGCCTGGAGGGTCTACATAGATGGGTTTAGTTCTGCCTATGAGTGAGCCTGTGGCCATAAGACTGAAATTGCCCTTTTGGAACTAATTAGACTTCTAATTTGCCTGAGTGCTAGCCAGCGGGAGCAAACTTAACAGCTTATTCTGTAACAAAATTGCTAAAAACTCAGGGGCAAAAATTAAAATCTATTTGTTTAGAATTTTCTGGGTCAGCTGTCTGTGCTTGGCTAGACAAATGGTTCTTCTGTTGAACTTGGATCTCTCCTGCATCTATGGGCAGTAGATGGTTTATTGGAAACCGAACATGTCATGGCAGCCCATACTGAGAAGTTTGGATACCTGCTAATACCCTCTTCTCGTGATTGCCATTCTCTTGTAGGCTAGCCTGGGCTCACTGATGAAATTAACTCAGGGTTCCAAGAGCTATAAAAGAGGACAAGTCCAGTGCACACATACTTTCCAAGTATCTTTCTGTTTTCCTAAATTCACTTTTGTCATTATCCCCGTATTAGAGCAAGACAAGCATCATGGGGCTAAGATAACTCAAAGGGGCACACATGAGAAAGAGGGAAAACTAATATCCATAAATGTGCCTCGTCAAAGAGATGACAAAAATGACCATAGAACAAAAATGGAAGGAATGTTCTAGAGTAGGTAAGGGTGAGAGAAACTGATTACAACATACAGGGGCTACTGACTGAAACATTTGGAGGCAGCAAAATTTGGGCATGAGAAGGCATAATTTAATGAGACAGGAAGACAGAGGAGCGCAGAAGCCAGGAGTTTGCATTTGGACTGGAAAGAAGAATCAGCTTAACACCTGAGCAGTGCCAGGCTCAGAGCTGAACATGGGCCAGGCATTGCTTTATTAAAGTCTTGGGTCTGCAGGTGAAGAAACAGGCTTGAAGAGGTTCAGCAGCTTCCCTAAAGAAGGTTGACTTCAGACTCATTGTCTTTGACCTTCAGGTCTGAAGAAAGTGATAGCTGACTGAAGCGATGGTGACCAAGAGGAGGAAACTGGTGGAGCGAGGATGCTGATGTCACCTCTGTGTTGGGCAGAGCAGGCCTGGGTGGAGAGGTGTCTTGCTTGCATAAACTCTGCAGTGTCGACTCCAGGGACATGGCTAATTCTGATTTTCCTACCTGTACATCTGGCAGAATGACAATACCCAGTCCCCGGGTCAGGTTCTAGGGATTTGCAGTTTTCCAAACAGTGCCAATGCAGTAGGTCCTGGTTTTATATTTTTTTCTGTATGTGAAAAACTTCAGTCCAGAGAATTAATACCATGTCCGAGTTCTCAGAGTTTATGAGTACAGGAGCCTGGGCTTGAAGCTGAGACTCTTTCCTTTTTATTTTATATACTTTATTATAAATATTTTAAAAGATATTTTACATACTGATACCAGTTCCTACTCCCTCTCCTCCTCCCATTCCTTCCACCTTCCCGCCACCCCATTCCCCATTAACTCTTCATTGCTTGAGGAAGGACCAAGGCCCTCCCTACTATATCTAGGCTGAGCAAGGTATCCCTCCAAAGAGAACGGGTTCCAAAAAGCCAGTACAAGCAGTAGGGATAATTTCTGATCCCACTGCCAGTGGCCCCACAGTCTTCTCCAGCCATTCAACTGTCACCCACATTCTGACAGCCTAGTTTGGTCCTATGCTTGTTCCTTTCATGTCTGGCTAGAGTTGATCTTGACTTCTTTGCTGATATTCTCACTCCTCCCACTCTTCAAACTGGACTTTGCGAGCTCATCCCAGTGCTTCACTGTGACTCTCTGCCTCTACTTCCATCTGTTGTTGGATAAAGATTCTAAGGTGACATTTAAGATAGCCATCAATCTAAATACAAGGCAAGGCCAGTTCAGGCACCCTCTTCACTATTATTTAGGGTCTTAGCTGTGGTCATCCTTGTGGATTCCTGGGAATTTCTTTAGTGCCAGGTTTCTTACTAGCCCCATAATGGCTCCTTTAATCATATCTCTTTCCTTGCTCTTTGTCTCTGTCCTTCCCCCATCTTGACTATCCCATTCCCTCAAATTCTTCTTCCTCTTCCCCTTTTCCCTTCCTCCTCCCCTCTCTCCTCCCTTCTCCCTCAATCCCCACACTCCCAATTTTCTCAGGAGATCTTGTCTATTTCCCCTTCCCAGGGAGATCTATATATGTTACTCTTAGGGGTCTCCTTGTTATTTAGCTTTTCTAAGATTGTGGGCTATAGACTCGTTACCCTTTGCTTTACAACTAGTATCCACTTATAAGTGAGTACTACCATGTTTATCGTTATGAGTTTGTGTGAACTCACTCATGATGTTTTTCTTCTAGTTCCATCCATCTGCATGCAGCTTTCAAACTGTCATTTTTTTGCCACTGAGTAATACTCCATTGTGTAAATGTTACCACATTTTCTTTATCCATTCTTCAGTTGAGGGGCATCTAGGTTGTTTCCAGGTTCTGGCTGTTACAAATAATGCTGCTATGAACATCGTTGAACAAATGTCCTCATAGTATGGTTGTTGAGTATCATTTGGGTATATGCCCAAGAGTGGTATTTCTGGGTCCTGAGTAGATTGATTCCCAATATTCTGAGAAACCACCATACTGATTTCCAGAGTGGTTGTACAAGTTTGCATTCCCACCAGCAATGGAGGAGTGTTCCCCTTACTCCACATCCTCTCCAGCATAAGCTATCATTGGTGTTTTTTATCTTAGCCATTCTGGCAGGTGTAAGATGGTATCTCAGTAAGCTGAGATTGTTGACTGAGTATTGTGCCAACTGGAAAGGTAATAAGAGGGGAAGGGGCTGTCTATGGAGACTCTCATGGCACCATCATAAGTATGTGAGGACTAGAACCACTTACACTCTACTGTGTATTTTAACTCATCTTCAAAATCTTGGGGATAGATAGAATTAGATTTCTCATTTTAGAATTTAGGAAAGTGGGAACAATCAATTATTTTCAATTGCTTATTTCCTAACACACACACACACACACACACACACACACACACACACGTAACCAGGATATAGGCAAACCTAGTAAGATCTGACCTTCTGATCTCAAATCCCACTCTTACCCACTTGTGCAGCCAACACTAAGTTTCTAGCATTGGACAATCGGTGCTTGCCACATGTGCTACCCACCACTGTGCTCTCCAATCCCATGAGGAGCACAGATGAGACAGGCCCTTAGATCTGGGCACAATCAGTGTTTGTGGGACACAGTGCAAGTCCCACTGATCTGGAGGAGGAGTAAGAAGTTGCTTCTCAGGGTTGAAGCTTTGGGACACTGCAGCAAGAGGTGAGGTAACTGTTGTAAGGCCTCACAGGGACATCAGAGTGGACTGAGGTGAAAGACATTTTATGCATCTGCCATTAAGTGTCATGGTGTGAGGAGGTGGCACGGTGGCTGACGACAGCTGCCATTCACCACACCCTCACCACAAGTGTCAGGTTAGATTGTTATTTTGTCACTAATTCTTTTCCCTTTGATCTCCAAATCACAGGGAAATGGGTGAGAAACAAGTGTGTGGTGTATGATGCCGAGACCTCTGGTTGTTACGTAGAAGAGCTAGCTGATGTAGTCCTTGGTATCTGAAGTGGGAGGCCTCCATAACAAAACCCTGAAATATGTGGCAGTAGCTTTGAGAGTGGCTGGCAGGTGGTGAGGAAAGTCCCACAGAAGCCTGGCAAAAATGACGCATTATGCAATGGCAAAACATTTGGTAGACTGTCACTTGCAATAACCCAGAAGGTAAAACATGTGCCTGAGGCGTTTGTCAAGTTAGATGAAGGGATTCTGAGGCTGGATGGTGGATGTGGAAGCTGGCTGCTGCTAATTGCCTTGAAAGGAGGTAGGCTGAGCTGGTTTGCAAGCAGAATTCCAAGGGACTGTAGATGGCTCTGCGATTGTAGGGTGACCAAATAAAACATTTTCTCATCACACCAGAGCCATGGCCTCTGTGCAGTCTTGAGGGTAGACTGGGGCTTTGCCTATAAGATATCGAGGGTTACTGTGCAGTAACAACTAGCTCAGTGCTGCCCTGCTGGTCATTGCGCATGCTTCATCTCATTAGACCCTGTAGTAGTTTCAGAGTCCAGAAGCTGCCATTTCCATTTCAGTGATGGAGAAACTAAGGCTGACAGAGGTTTAGAAACACAACCAAGAGCACTCAGCTCTGAGTGAGCCAGATTCAGAGTTAGGATATGGTCATAGATCTGACTCCACAATGCACACTTCATCCCAGTAAACTGTCCCACCTCCTGTGCTGAGATCACCCTGTCCTCTACTGCCGAAGTGTGAGAGTAAGATAGGGCAGGTGGGCAGGACCCCAGAGGTGTTCACATCTTATGCCTGGAGATGACAAGGGGAAATTAAGATTGCTGAGCAGCTGGCCTTCACATGGGGATATTTCCATGGCCCCATGTAGTCACAAACGCCCTCTTAAAGAGAAGGTGGGAGAAGGTCTGTTAGGGTCAGGATGATATAATTGCTGTGGCACTGGTGCCAGAGACGGAGGAAGGGGCATGTGGGCAGCTAAGAAGCTAATGACGGTGAGGGAACAGACTCTTCCCTAGAGAGCCCTGCCTGGGTCTGAATTTCATCCCACTAGTGGAGTTCTGACCTCCAGGACTTCAGGAGTTAATGTTTATCTACCCCCCCCCCACACGCACACACACTCCTGGCATTTTAGTAAACACATATGTTTGTGTTGATTTGTGTTTATGGGTCTCTGCAGCCATACCTATGCATGCACAAGACATTCTAGAACAACTCCATACCTTTACATGTTGTGTTGCATGCATACATGCAATATTATACCAAGAATTCACGCAGAAGCTTCTAGGCTGAGGCCAGAGCCTGTCTGCTTCATCGCCCCGGCCCCTTCCTGATATGGACTCTGGGCAGAGAGGTAGCACAGGAGCCCTTGACAGGAACCATTAATTTGCACTTTCTCGCCCAGGGCTGGAATAAAATGAAGCTTGTTTTCCATTTCTACACCAGAAGAAGGAGTGCATTGATTTTTCCTCACTTCTGATTGCTCACATTACAGGCTTGTTTCCAAATTATTGACACTTGGATCATTCATTCCACTGCATAAACATACTTTACAAGTCACCTTCGTCCCTTTGAGACATAGTCCTGGGTGCACCCCGAAGAAGTCCGTGTTGTAGAGCAGTGTTCTCTGCTCACAGAACATCCCCCTGAGGGCCAGGTCAGCTGTGTGTGCCCCCTTTAATTATTCAGTTGCTTACTTGCTGGCTAGTTTGTGTCAACTTGATACAAGCTAGAGTCACCTAGAGAAAGAGAACCTCAGCCAAGGAACTGCCTCCATCAGATTGGCCTGTAGGTAACCCTATGGGTCATTTTCTAGAAACTACCTCCATCAAATTGGCCTGTAGGTAACCCTATGGGTCATTTTCTAGAAACTTCCTCTATCAGGTTAGCCTGTAGGCAACTCTATGGGTCATTTTCTTCACTATGGGCTGTGCCGCCCATGGGCATGTGGTCCTGTGTTGTAGAGGAAAGCAGGCTGGCCAATCCATAAAGAGCACGCTAGTCAGCCGCACTCCCCCATGGCCTCTGCTTCAGCTCCTGCTTCTAGGTTCCTGCCTTGAGCTTCTGCTCTGGTTTCTCTCAGCAATCAACTATGATGAGGGCATCTAAACCAAATAAAGCCCTTCCTTCCTAAGTTGCTTTTGGTCATGGTATTTTCTCCCAGCAGCAGAAAGACAAGTAGGCTGCTTACCCATTAATTTGTTGAAAAGTAGTGCTGAGTGCTAGCAATCTATAGAGTGCAGGCGCTGAGGGTGTAGCTGAGGGCACCAGCAGGTCCTTTATAAAACCAATTACCCTGGGACATGTCCTACCAGCTTTTGTGGAAGCCCTCCACAATCTTCCTCATAAGTAGTAAAGAAATTCAAGAGAGTGGAGGGAGGAGGATGAGGGGGAGGGAACAGTAGGCAAGGAGGAGGGAGAAGAGGAGCCAGCAGAGCCTGAGCTGGCCAGGTGTTTTCTACCTGTATTGTCGCCCTCACCAGGTAAGGGCCTATGGAATAATCTCCAACACTCCTTTGAGAATGCATAGCCAAGGTAGCTGCTCAGGAACCACAGGCTGCTGTGAGCTGCCTAGCCCCTGGGGATGGTGAGAAGCTGGACCACTTTGGCCTGGACCTCAAAGATGCTGCGTCTCTGCAGTCTATCCATCCCATGCTCACATCCCCCAGGCTTTTGAGCGTCTGCGCTTGGAAGATACTTTCCTCCTAGTTTAGCTCCTGACTCTTCTCACACTCAGATTTGGACTTCAATGTAGGTTTTCTGCTGTGTCGTTTCCTTGAGAATGGAATGCAGCCGAAATCCCTTGGTCTGACCTCCTCACAAAAGGCTTTCCAATGCTCCCCTCTGTCCACCACTGTCCACTTTCACTTCCTAGATTTTTGTAGTCCTACAAGACATTAGCAATGATAGGAAGACATGATCACTACCCCCAGCCATGTGGATTGTTTGTCTGGGCCCCTTCCTCTGCCCCATGCTGAGCACCTCCAGAAGACTTCTTGCTTGCGCTCAAGGGTGATTTTCCTATTTTAAAGTGTTCAGAATAGCACTTCCCCTTCCTCCTATGGGTGGACTCTGCATGGAGAACTCAAGTCTCCAGGCTATCACACCATCTTCTGACACCCAGGGAGGGAAGAGGAAAAAAATCCATGTCAAACAGCATTCAGCTAGCTTCCCACCATCCATCCCCAGGAGCCTTGTAAGTTCCAAGGAGGGTTGGTGGTTCCTCCAGAAGGCCTTAGTTGGCCAGAGCATGTCTCCTGTTACTCCTTCCAACTGGGCCTAGAGAAAGCAGGAATTTCTTCTAAGGGGCAGAAGCAGCAAGGTTGCTCACATCCCCACTGCCCATCCCGCCCTTGTCTTCTGCAGAGCTGCAACAGTATTCTGTGTGGTAATGGAGCACTAAAGGGATAGAGAAGTGCTAATACTAACTAAAGAGCTAAGTGTCTTAGCTCCTCTTGCAGAAGGCTTAGCAGATAGGTTCAAAGCAGATCATTGTTTATAAAAAAAAATACCTTAGCAAGGGAAAAGCTTTCCTCTCCTTTCATGATGCTTGCTTTCAGTCTGTAATGCAGATATGATAGCTGGAGCATCAGCAATCATCTTGGGCCATGAGGAGACCTTGAGGATGAGATCCATAAAGATGATGGGTACCTATCCCAAAACATCACACTGGCTCCAAACAAGTCCCTGGAGGTCCTGCTGAATCGTTTCAATCCTGCATGAACACGGAGAGTTGACATTTCTCCATGTGACCCTGGGTTATCTGAAACCTATGCCGCAGTACCCATAATACAGCCATGGGTCACTTGCAGTTATTTATACCTAATTTCATATGAACTAAAATGAAACAAAATGAAAGAGTTAGTTGTTATGTTATTCCTGTCCTCCTTTGGATAGAGCAGATGAAGGACATCCATATCCCAAGGGAAAATTCTCTTGGGCAATGTTGTGCAATTGTGGCAGTTTTCAGCCAGAACTTGTGAATTAGCATCATTACAAAGATTTATATATACACACACACACACATCAATCACCTCCTCTTAAAATTGTTTGTTTTTATATATTTTTTAAATTGAAGTGTAATTTATATCGGGTAGAAGGCACAAATCTTAAGAGTACAGGTTGATGCATTTTTAATGTGCGTGTACCAGTGTGACTACCACTCAAATCGATACGGGGAACATTTCCATCACTCCAGAAACTCGCCTCGTAGCCCTTCCCAGCTGACCTGCGCCGACTGCTCTGCAGTGTCTCCATGTCCGCCTGCTCTTGAACTCACGAATGGGATCTGACAGCATCTTCTCTTAATACCTAGTTCCTTATCTCAGCAAATGCTTTCGACAGGCTCCCCTGCTCACAAGTGCTTGTATTATTTTATTGCTAGCCAGGGCAATGTTTACCCATTCCCCTGTAAAAGAATAGCTCAGTGGTTTCTTGGTTTTGCCTATAATGAATAAAGTTACTGACTGCTGTTCTAAAGTCTTTCTCTGGTAAGTCCTATGTTGTTTTCTGGCTTGGTCACTGACAGAGTGCAGCAATGAGGTTTCTGGTAAGAATTTGAAGGAATGTCTACAGCTAAACTCCCTGTCTTCTGATACAGGCACTACAGCTCAGCCAATTTGGCACATAAAATTAGCCATCACATGTCCTAAATTAGTTTACTGGCTCTGTGAGGGAAAAAATCCAATTTAACCCCTTTGTGCCTATGAAAACCAAAAGGCCAGAGTGAAAAGGGACTTTTCTGGGTCAGAGCTTATATTAACGCTGGTGAGATGCCCAGTAGAAAAGGCACTTGTTACCTGAGCCTGGTGACCTGTGTTCAGTCCCCGGAACCCACATGAAAGTAGAAAGAGAGAACTGACTCTACAAGTTGTCCTCTGACACACACACACCTCACACCCACACTCACACCCCCCCCCACCCCCCCCCCCCCCCCCACACACCACCACCACCAATAACAATAATAATAATAAAAGAAAAAAATTAAAAATAACTCATATCCGTTCAAAATAATTTGCACTTGGAGAAGTGACTATAGATTCCTTTCAATAGCTCAATCAGTACCCCCTCCCAAACTGATGTGAACACACAGGGAGAGTGGTGTGGCAAGCAGAGCAGCCTAGGGAAGTTTGGAGCACAGGGACAGCTGTTTGTTTAGGGACATCTTGGGAAGTTGTAGTATTTTTTTCTGAAAACAACCAAAACACTTTAAGGAGGGAAAATTCATGCAAGGTGAATATGCGTTTTGAATAGGTGGATTGAAGGGGAAGAAAAGGAGTGGAAACTACACAGAAGCTGGGATAATAATAATATAACATTATATTATTGTATATTATATAATATAACTGTTCTTGAAGGTTTTGTTAAAATTATGTTAAATTCTTCAGGATGGATATTTTTTCCCATATAAATTATGGCTAGTTTTTTGTATTAAGAGATATTTAATGTTCTTTGAACTCTGAGTGTTAAAATTTGAAATATGTAGGATGGATAGTAGTACATGGGAAGATGCTCTGGGAGGCTGCTGTGCCTTGCTTCGTCTGTGTCCCTGAAAGAATGGCTATGTCACATCATTTCCTTCACAGCCCCACACCCAGTGCAGGCCCAGGACTAGTGCAGGCACCTGATGACTTTGAGAGAGCCTGGCATTGAAGGAAAGGGGATGGCTTCCTGTCCCATCCCTACCCTTTCTGTGACGAGGACTGACTCTTGCAGGCAGCATGTCCTAACCTTCTGTGTCCATGGCTTCTAGGAGGGCTGAGCCAGTTGTAGGTGCTGGTTGAAGATGGAGGGGTTCAAGTGAGAAGCTAGACCATTGCCCTCTTCCTTGACTGCTATGGATGGAGTCTCCAGTGGGTGCTCTTTCTGCTTTGTGGTTCTGACTCTCTGGGTCTTTCTTCCTGTCTCCATAGTCTGGGGTAGTGGAGCCTTTCTTTTGTTGCTTATCAAGGCTGCCTCCTTATCTTGTTCTGTTTCTCTTAGCTATCTTGTTACCCATGGAACCAGAGTACCAGTCTCCTATGTGCAAGTACCTCAAGAAGAAGGCATATTCTTCCTTACTGAATCCTGATGAATGCAACTTTTCTGGCTGTGAATTCCTGGGAAATTCCCCGCCTATGCACCATGGACTGCTGTTAGAAAGTTCATTAGAACAAACATGGGAGCTGCTGTTTGCACTGAAATGAAGATGCTGCCCTTCTTCTAGGAAGTAAATGGGTGGGTAAGCATGTTGGGAGAAAGAATAGCCAAGGTTGGGAGGAGAAAGTAGTCCTAACAATAACTTACATTGTCTGGACTATCACTTTGCATTGAAGGCCTTGCAGACATTCTCTGACCTTAGAAGAAGCCCCATTGCCCTCACTTTACAGGTGAGTGAGAAGACTAGAAAATAAAATCAAACCTCTGGCATGGTCCCCTCCAGATTCCATGGCCATTCTGTGAATCACAAGAGAGATGTCATCACAAGCAAATAGAATGGTTTGGTTTTAGTTATGTATGTATGTCAGGCATCAGGTGCTTGCTTGTAATTCCCAGTACTGAGGCTGAGGCAGAAGGATTGCCATTTTGACACCATCTTGGGCAGGACTTATTTCAAAAATGTTTAAAAAATATAATGCGCATATATTTAACAATTTAAGTATGAACATATAATAAGCTTAATAATCAGTAGGCTTAATAATATTAGGAAGCCTATTCAATCAGGACTTGCTACTGAGCAGTGGGAGAGTTGTATTCTTTTTGTCCAAATCACCCCACTGGTGTCTGTGAAGTCACACTCTGAGATAAGAGGCAAGCTGCAGGGCTGCACAACCTAGGATCTGTGTGACAACCATGAGAATTCAGATATCACAATGGCCGTCACTTTAACAGAACTACATTTTAGGGGACTTGCCACAGCCAGATCCTGTGCCTGATTGTCCAGGAGACCTTGTCTTTCTCATAGGTCACAGAGCAAACAGTGTGAGAAACAAACCAATTAACTGAAGAAAGAGGAGCGAACAGAGAGCAAAGAGGGCCTTGCAGTGGGCACGGTAGAGCAGCCAGACAGGAAAAGCCAAGAAAATGAGTCTCAGAGGCCTTTGAAACATTTAACCTTTCCTTGGGAGGACTTAGTGAAGAAGCCTACCTAAAAGTTTAGAATTTTCAAAAAGCTCTCTGATAAATGTGAAGAGGAGAGAATTCTTATTGAGAATAAGCTGGATCAAACAGAGGCAGCGAGGACATTACCATGGCCCTTTCCAAGGAGACGGGAAGATTTCACAGTGGTAAAAGCTTGAATTTGGATTCCCAACAGCACATAGAAGCCAGGCACCTGTAATCTGCTGTTGGGGAGATGGAGCCAAGAGGATCAGTGAAGTTCACTGACTAGTCAGCCAACTGAATCTGTGAGCATTAGATATAGTGAGAAACCCTGTCTTAAAAAGTAGGCAGAAAGCAAGAGATGTCAACCTCTGGCCTCTACACAGATGATCATACATGTGTGTATGCAGATGTGCACGAATGTGTACCCATATAAGTACCATACACATACAACACCACACACACACACACACACACACACACACACACACAATCCAAACAATACTTAAATGGAATGAATCTGCTTTCACACACAATGTGGTCTTAATACTCCTTTGTGTGAGATTAGCATTCTCTTTGCTGTGATCTGTGATTCTCTTTGTAGCCATCTTGACTAACAGTGTGACCAGGTGCTGCTGTCTGATTTACAAGGCTTCATCATAAGTCTGTTGTGCACTTCTGCCCTGCTACCAAGAGATGCTTGCTCTTGAGACCCAGCCGCCATGCCCTGAGAAAGCCCAGAAGAGACCATGTAGAGAAGGCACACAGAGATATTCTGGCCAATGGTCTACAAGAGGTCCAGCTAATAGGCAGCTGATCTCAACCACTGGATTCATAAGTATAAGATATTTCTGGCCTCAGTCACTGAGTTACCCCCAACTAGTGGATCTTTCCAGTTAAGTCCCCAAGATTGAGAAAAGCAAGTATCCCTGCTTTACCTTATCTGAACTCTTGAAATAGAGTAGAATAAAGCATTTGTTTTAACATCACTAAGATTTAGAGGCTCTGTTAGATAGTCAGAAGACAACTTTTACTTTGGTCCATAACTGTCTTTTGACTTCAGGCTATGTGAGGCCTGCTTTCTGCTCCAAGATCTGTTCTTGTACAACTGACACAATGTTGCAAGAAGGCTGCTTGCTCATTTTCCAGCCACTCAGACTCCCAAAATAATCACACAGAAACTGTATTAATTAAATCACTGCTTGGCCTGTTAGCTCTAGTTTCCTATTGGCTAACTCTTACATCTTAATTTAACTCATTTCTGTTAATCTGTGTATCACCACTTGGCTGTGGTTTATTGGGTAAAGTTTCAGCATCTGTCTCCAACGGGGCTACATGGTTTCTCTTCTCTGCCTCCTTTCTCGACCATTCAGTCTAGTTTTCCTCACCTAGCTCTGTTCTTCCCTGCTCTACTATAGGCTTAAAGAAGTTATTTATTAATCAATGGTATTCACAGCATATAGAGGGGAATTCCCACATCACCTCCCTTTTTTGTTTAAATAAAAAGGAAGGTTTTAACTTTAACATAGTAAAATTACATAAAACAGTTTTCAAGCAAGAACTACAGTTGTGATATTTATATTGACTTTATCTTTTATCATAACTAATGAAAAGTATAATTATAACTATCAATTCTTCAACTCCATCAAAGACTCCAGAAGGATATAATGCTAATTCCAGATTTGACAGAGACATCTCGCTACCTGGACAGTTGCCCAGAGTTCTTCTGTGCCATTGGGGCATCCATCTTTAGCCTACAGGCCATGAAGCAGGAAATTTGAAAGACTGCTTTGCCTCTATTGGCAGTTTGTCAGTCATTTTCTCCTGTGTCCTGCAGAATGTCTTGCAGACTCTTTCATGAAGCAGGAACCCCGAAGGACTTTCTCACCTTCCTTAGGCAACTTCAGCAGTCATTTCTCTGTGGGTCCTGCATATCCAGTTCACACAGCATAGCATAAAGCAGTCCAGGCAAGAGCAGTTTCTTGCCCAAATGGCTAACAAACTCCATGAGGAGCCTCTTTGATGCCCATCATCTTCTTGAAGTAATTGGTGCTGTCAGGAGCAGACGTGTCTCACTGTCATGACACAATATCACTCACTGTGCACTCCCATAATCACTATTGTGGTTCACGTGTGAAATATCCCAAATGGGCTCATGTGCATGAATACTTGGTCTGGAGATGCTGGCAGTGTTTTAGAAGTCATGGGACCTTTAGGAAGCAGAGCCTCACTAGAATGAGTGGTTTCCTGAGTTTCTGCAGCCTCTTCCTACTTCCTGACCATTCACTGCTCTCTGGCTTGAGATACAATGTGACAAGTTGACCCACATCCAATAGCATATCTTGTCTGCCATGGTGGACCAAGTCTTTAATCTTTGAGTCAAAACAAACCTTTCCCCTTCTAAGTTCCTTTTTTCAGATATTTTGTTGTAGCAACTAATACACTGAAGCCCCCAATCCTGCAACAAGAGCCACCTTACTTAGGCCAACTAGAGGAACCAGGCTCACCCCATGGTTTCTTTAGCCACATGGAGTCTGGTCAGTGCTATACCCATTCATTCAGTTCTCACTTCTTAAGAGATTTCAGGGATTCCAGATTTACATGTTCATGAACTTAGATATGGACTTTGGTGGACAATATGGGTGCAGCTGTGGCCTGGTTCTGGATAATTCACTCCTGCCTCTACTGTGTGGCTGGATCGCCTGTCTTTGTAAGATAAGCCCCAGTTCTGAGGCAAAGTCTCCTAGTTTTAATTTAAACCTTTAAGCGGGCGATGCAAACTGTTGCTTCCTGTGTGGAAGGAGTTCTCAGTTATCCATCTCTTGCCAGAGGACACTCCACACAGTATTTATAAAGTGTTTCCTATGTAGCTATGAGTCCCTTAGAGAAATGGAACCTTATGTCCAGTGTCCCTGTTCCCAGAGTGTTCAGTGTAGAACTGAATGCTATCTGTGCAGTGAATATTGAGGTTCCCATGGCCTCAGTCTTTGCCATGAGGATTCAGTTGCTGCCCTCCACCATCTTTCCCATAACCTCAGCCTGTTGTGGCTCTCAGGCCTGCCTTGTCTTTGGAGCGGTCCTCCTCTCAATTTTTTCTTCAGACTGTACCCTTCTGAAGCAGCCTTTTGCATTCTGAAGGTGATCCTTTTCTTTTATGGCTGCTTTTTTTTTTTTTTTTGATTTGGAGTCTGGATTGTTGACAGTCCTTCTGGATGCAGTGTGTGAGTCTGCTGTGATTCGGGGGGCCCTCTCAGTTTTGTCTCAGCCAAAGTGGGACTCCCTAAGCTGGCTATCACAGCCACATCCTGATGTGCATGCAAATCGACTGGGCAGCACCAAGAATACTGCCCTTGAGAAGTTGTCTCTAGCATTGCAAATACTTGGTCATCAACATTGTTCCAAGAGTCTCTGGAGAGCTGGCACCCCTGACAAAACACAGTGAAGTGCTGTTCCCTTCCACACATGCTGATGAAAGAAGGGAAGTCTGGATTTGGGGCACATCTTTCCATGATGGCAAAACATTATCTTTTCTTTATGAATAATAGAAGACACTTGGCTTGCTCATAATTTTTTAAAAGCTGTAGTCATAGTAACACGCGTGTTGCCTGTTAATATGAGATCTACCACCCACTTCTTAAAGGCAACAGCTTAAGTTTTACAGTGTGTTCTTATGCCCCCAACAGAGCAATCTCTATTAGATTTTCAACTCAGCTAAAGTAAGGTACAGGGGGAAAAAGGACTTTTCTACTAGTGAGATTCCTGGCTACAACCCTTGTGGGGTGACAGAAAAGTTCAGAACAGAAGAGACAAATCTTCCATGAAAAGAATCTTGAGAGATTGTATACAACCAGAGTGAGGGCTGTCTGTCCACATAAGTCACTCTCCAAAGGAAAGAGCTCAGGTTTCAGAAGAAGCACTCAAAACACAAGAAAGACATTCCAGGTGTGTCCGAGCTCAGGTGCCCTTGGCTGTAGTGTATAGGTGTCCTTGCTTCTTATCTGTGAAGGGAGAGGAAAGAGCCTTTTGTGGACATAGAATGTAGGCAGCACAGTATCTTGATCACTAGGGAGACTGGTATGATGGGAGATTTGGTGGCCCCGCCATTGGGTGAGTTCTCATGACCTACCCATGTACCCACAGTTCTGTGATAAATTATTATGAGGACTAAATGGGATCCAATCAACAGAATGCATCCCCATGGGGCCTCGGGCATGGAGGACTGGTGGAGAGGGGCACAGGTTGCTCAGCTGAAAATCTCTGGCTCCATGTCAGTATCCAGCCAATGGGCCTTGGTTTTAGAAGTATTTCTTCATTCAGACTTTGTTTGCATATGTTAATGAAGTGCTTTCATTCAGAAATACAAGCATGAAGAAGATACAACAGGACTCTCATGGGAAAGAGAAAAGTCAACAGGCAAATAAATCACTCAGGTAAGGACATGGTGTGTGTGTGTGTGTGTGTGTGTGTGTGTGTGTGTGTGTGTGTGTGTGTTTCTGACACCAGGAACACTCTCTGAGGAGTGGCCTTTCAGCACTCCTGGAGCCATGAAGAAGACATGGGGAACGGAGTTCCAGGCAGAAGGAACAGCAAGTGCCAAGGTCCTGAGACAGCTACAGCCATTATGTTTTAGAGACTTGCTTGACTGCAGAGTAGAGGAAGATGAATTTCCTGAATATCTTGCTCTAGTGGTGAGACGTGGGATGCTGGAAGCATTTCCAGCACTGACAGCCCAAAGCTGCAGGTGGTTTTCAGGAGACAAAGCCCAGTTCTTCTCCGAGTGCTGGAAGGAGACGTCTGTTGGCAGGATGATTTCAGTACTCCTCTCTAGGATAATGGTGATAGTCAAGAGATGCAATGCACAGGGCACTAGTGCTTGATACTTGTTTGTTCTCGTTTGTGTTGTTTAGCCTAGATTTAAATTCTATCCAACTCTCTTCTGCATGCTATCCTGTATTCTTCTCTAACCCAATCTGCATCTTTTGCTTATCTGTCTGTTTCTGTCCTTGATTCTGAGATCCCTCTCTCTTTCAGTCTATCGGTTCTGTTCTTTTTTTAAAAGTCCGTTTCTGCCTCTCCCATTCCTTCTGCCAGACTGAGAGCAGCTGTGTGCTCAGCCCAGGAGCCGGCAGCTCTCCATGGTGCTGACTCGGATGATGGGTCCCAGGCTTCCACCCTTCATTAGGGACCAGAGATGGATGGTGGTGCTTTCCCCTGAGCAGCCAATCAGCAAAGACTCTTCATCTGCTGCAGCAGGTAGAGAAACCTCCCTCTCTGGAGCCCTTGGTTATGAGAGCAGCTGCCTTTCCACCCCCTCATGCAGGAACACTTAATCCTGCCTTGTCCAGGCCCATATGGCCTCTGCGGGGGCTGGAGCAGGAGGTGCTTCCTGGTCTCTGGACTGCATCGAAGCAGATTGGAAGAGGATTTATTTCTCCTGCTCCAGTGGTGCAGAGCGGCTCCCGGGTGTGTGTGTGTGTGTGTGTGTGTGTGTGTGTGTGTGTGTGAGAGAGAGAGAGAGAGAGAGAGAGAGAGAGAGAGAGAGAGAGAGAACCCTTCAAGGAAATACAGGCTCTTTCTTTATGGAAACTTTGCAGAAGAATGGTAGCAGAACCTTGTCACTTGATGCCTCAAAGGTTGAGGGAGGAGAGAAGTAAAGAGATTTGAGAAAATGAAATGTGACTGAAGGACTTTCAGCCACCATCTCATTCCTGACTCCACCACCATCCGATGCTATGGAAAGGATATCTTGGCTTCTCCAAAACAAGACATAAAACTTCTACTCAGACTTATACTTAGAAACACAAGGGGACTTTGCAGCTGAGCACTGTGTACAGACCAATACCTTAGAATTTGGGGGGTTTCTTAGGCTCAGGCTCTGTGGCAGGTGCTTTACGTGTCCAGAGATAGCAGAGTTGTGTCTGAAGAAAAAGGAACTTCTCAGATTTTAGAAAGTTCTGCTCACTGTAATAAGGCTCTAGCCTGACTCCAGCAATGTGTGAATGGCTGGTGTTCTTCCTGTCTTTGTTTTGCTCTTCCGGTCTTTGGTTTGCAGTGTGGTGATGGGTCTTGTGCATTCTAGGCTTGATCACTTGATTACTGAGTAGACTCTCAGCCCCTCTGCATTCTCTATACAATGTCAACATCCTACTCCAAACCATATCCAACTGGTAGACTTCATTTCCATGGCTTTAGAGTCAGGTTCAGAACTCTAAGCACAATCTATGGTGGTTTGAATGAGAAGTGTTCTCCATAGGCTCTGTGTTCAAACACTTGGTCCTCAGTTGGTGATGCTAGTTGGGGAGGTTTAAGAGATCCGGTATTGCTAGAGGAAGTATATCAGTGGGGTTGGGTTTTGAAAGTAAACAAGCACATTCCAATTCAGTCTTTCTGCTTCATGTTTGCAGTTGAAGATGTGATCTCTCAGGTTCCTGGCCCTGCTGCCATGCCTATTGCTTACAGTCATGCCTCTCTGCCAAGATGAACTTACCCCTCTGGAACCATAAATCAATATAAGCCTTTGCTTCTGTAAGTTGCCTTTGGCCATGGTATCTTATCACAACAACAGAAAAGTAATTCACACACAACCCTTCTGGAAGAGGCTTAGGACTCTTGGCAGGGAAGGGTTCAGAAGTGAGTTGAGCTTCTGCAACTTGGATGTCCAATTTTGTAAGCATGAATATGGCCATACTTCCTACTTTCAAATTAGAATGCAATGGGTCCCTTACTTGTCATATTTTAAAAATAATCTCAGCAAATGAAAAGATGCAGAGATTTTGGATCATGTGTATAAAAGAAAAGCCTGGGTGCAGACTCAGTCATAAACAGTCAAGCAGCCACGCTGCTCTCTTTGCTTGATCAACCTGCTAGTGAGTAGGATCTAGCTGTCTCTAGTGCTGTTGCTACATGGGATGGTTCCTGAAAACTGGCCCAGCATATTGTGGAATTTTTCCATGCATGACTAGGGGTGCAGGGCACTTGTCAGTTTAGATTCCTGCATGAATCAAGGTATTTCTTAACACTACCAACTGTGTGTGTGTGTGTCTATGTGTGTGCGTGCATGTGGAGATCAGAGGTCAATGTCAGGCTCTACCTCAATTGCTCTCCATCCTATCCTTCGAGAGGACTCCTCACTGAACTGAGAGCTCACTATTTTGGCTAGACTCTGTGCCTAACAAACTCCAATAATCCTCCTCTCTCTGACTCCCAGAACTGAGATTTCAGGCATATGCCACTGCTTTCTGTCAGGAGCCATTCCCCCTCCCCCCAAATATTGCAGGGACCATTGTCCTGGGGAGTTTGCAGAGAGCCCCACACCCCAACGGTATTTAAAGCTGTTTTGTTGGCAGAGCCTACCCCACACCCATCTATCTTGAAAGCTATCTGTTAGTGGAACCCGCCCCACATTCCAACTATCTAGAGAACCAGGTGTGTCAACTCGTGACTTCCTGACCGAGGGATCGTGACCTGACCGATCATAACCTCCTGGCCTTCGACCTCATGACCGGCTTGAACCATCGCTGCAAGATTCCTTCCTGCCCATGCCCCTGCTCCCCATCCCAACCCAAATTCCTCATCCAGGGGCTATATAAGCTGCAACCATGACGCTAATAAACGGAGGCTTTGACAAGAACTCTGCTTGGCCTCCTTCCTCTCTCCTGCCCATGTCTTTTCAGATAGCGCCTCTCCGGGACCCTGGAATAACTGACCTGCCAGGCGGGTTACAACCCCTAGACTAACAGACCCACCAGGGTGGTCTACAACATTCATTTTTTTTTAACATGGGTAGTGAAAGTTGAACTCGAGTCCTTGTGCTGATTGAGAGGTGGACACAGACACCTGGAGCTTGCTGTGGGGGTTACCAGAACCTTCTTTTATTTTGATAAATCCCTTTCTCTGTGTGTCAGTCAGCACTAGCGTGCTGGAGCAGAAATGCCTGAGTTCCACAGAAGCACAACACGATAATCACTGTGCACAACCATGGCATCTGGGAAGACCTCTAGTGGGCTTGCTGCTTCTGCGCCTGCTGTTGGCTCTGAAACCACTGCAGGCTAGCAGTGTGATTGCTGGATGAGCACTTAGGAAGAGTGAAGGACAAGCTGGAATCATGGAGGAACTGCACCCGATGGTGTGTGGAGCTGGCTCATATCAACTCTGGGGAGTACACTATTAAATATCAGAGTTTCTCTGGTCCAACTGTTAAACGCAGCCATTGCTAAAAATTATAGTATGTAAGCTTACAAGTAAGTAAATCACATTAAAAGCAACAATGATAAGAACTTAAAACCCATCACTTGCTGAGCATTTTGCTAGGTTTCATTGCCTATGTGCTTGAGTTTATTTATATGTGTTACCTCGTAATGGTGGAAAACAGCATAACACATTCTACTGCGTATCCCCTTCAGCTCCATGTATGGTGGGATAGAATCGGTGGCTTGCAGTTAGCCTCAATGGGGGCAGTTATACCAGAGACACTGGCAAATACAATGAATCAGGGATTGACTTATTATTCCATTGATAGACATGTTTAAAATGGGCTGCCAAGATGGCTCAATGGGTAAAGAAAGGTGCTTGCTGCCAAGGCTGATAACCTGAGTTTGATCCCTGGAACTTATACGGTGGAAGATGTGGAACCCTGTAAGATGTTCTCTGACTTCACATGTGTTTCATGACATGCACATCTACACAGACAGATAGAAACACACACACACACACACACGTATACACAAACAAGTAAATGCAATGCTTTTTAAAAAACAAAGTAATGAAGAAAATGTTAGTTAAACAAATAAAAGTTTATAAGAAATTCAAAGAATCAGGAAACTTTGTAATCATGATATAATGAGTAAAGGAAACAGCTGATGGAATTCCAAACTATGCTTTCAAATTATCCAAGAAGGGGCTCACAGCATTGACAAAGAAACAAAGTTCTAATATATATGTCTTTCCCTTTTCTCTTATTCAAAATAAATAAAAATGCCCATTAGTGTCCATATTAGAACTGACCCAGAGTGCTGGCTGTTACAAATGCCCTGGAGCTATTGACTGGGTTTCACAGGACTGTAGGCTGTCTCTAATCTTGGCGATGCATGACTTTAAAGGAATCTTTTAATGCAGAGATAAACATATACCTGGCCCAAGGCTTATAAGAATTAGGGATTGGGAAGATGGTTCAGTTCATGAAGCTTCTGCTGTGCAGGATGAATTCCAGTCTTCAGCAGAAATCTGATGTGTGGATTCCTACTCCCAGAATATAGGGAGGCAGAGGCAGGAGGCTTCCTGTAGGAGCCAGGCCAGCTAGTTCAAGTGAATCTGTGCACTTTAGGTTCAACAAGAAACCCTGCCTCAAAACAAACAAGGTGTAGAGTAACTGAGCAAAACACCTGTAGTCAACCTCTGGCCTCCAAACACACGTGTACAAGCACACATATAAATGTATGTGTACAAGCACACATATAAATGTATATGCACAAGAACATATGCACAAACTTATGTCCACGCCCACCCACACAAGGAACACACCCAAAGAGACCTTACAAGAACTGAATGAGGTACAGCCCTATCAGCACTCCCACGGCAGTGGGCTGGGTTAGCAGTTGGGAGATGTGGTTATATGTGAGCTGTGATCTTGCATTCTGTCTTTCACCTGACCTTCAGAGAGAAGGTGCCAAGCTTCTCCCCTCCCTCCTATTCTTGTGACAATTTCTCCTAGAGTCACCTTGAACTTGAAAGAATATAAAGAAGTATAAAGAAGGGGACTATGGGGACTGTAGTTCCACTGATTTAAGCTTACATAATCCCACATGACTTTCCTGTCTTCAAGACGAGGTACATGGCTGGGATGTGGACTTATTGTGTGCAGCAGCTGTCCCTAAGTCTGGTGGACCTTAGTGTTGGCTATTATTATTATCATATGTCATGCAGGTCATGCAGGTCTGTGCACATGACCAATAGCCTGGTCCAGAGCTCCAGTGCCTGAGTTCCTCCTTCAGAGTCAGTCCAGAGCCGGGCAGTGGTGGCGCACGCCTTTAATCCCAGTACTC
>NW_026068017.1:2113839-2278607 GCF_014885135.2 Alexandromys fortis | reverse complement strand
AAAAAAAAAAAAAAAAAAAAAAAGCAAAATAGCAGAATCAGTCCAGAACCTGAGAGTGTGCTGTCCCCACTGAGAAGACGCATTTTCATTCTTGCCCTTGGTTCTGATCTATCCTTGTGGGAACAGATCAGGGAGGAACTCTTGGTCCTTTGAAAGGAAAGCTCTATTCTGTTCATTCACCAAACACTGAGCTGGGTCACACATGGATCCCTGAGAACCATGAGACAAATCCAAGCAGTCCCGCTTTCAGGGTACTCCCTTCCTAAGGAGGACAGGAGGAGAGGCTGAGAAGTACAAGAGACCAAGGAGTTCAGGCAGGTTGTCCACTCTGTGCTCCTCCAGAGATAGCAAAGACTCCTCACTATGTGCCCGCATGCACGGCACAGTAACTCTCACTTACGGCTCCAGTCGCCTGTCCAAGCTGTGGGTGTCCTTCCGCTTGTCCCGCCCTCACCCACCACATTCTGCTCTTAGTGCCGGCACTCACACACTCCCCCAGTCTACCGTGTCACCCCTTTCCTCCTCCAGAGAAGGCATGTTTCCCCAGATCCTGTTCCCAGCAAAACAATCGTGACTTTGGGGATTCGCTCTCACACCCTCCAGCCTGTCTCTATTGAACCTCACTGATTGCGTGTTGGTTTACAGCCTTCTACAGGCAACACAGAATGTCCCAGGCGCTGCGCCAAGCACATTATGGGCATTGTCTCCACTTACTTCTTCCATGAATTCTGGAAGCAGGTGTTCTGAATGCCTTCATAGTAAAGGAAGTGGGAGCTTAGGGAAGTGCAATGTGACATCCCCAAGGACTCATGCTAAGCAGCGTGAGTGAGAATTTGAACTCAAGCTGTTCTTATCAACTAAGTAATTAATTGGGTCAAGGTCATAGTAGGTACCTCAGGTGAACTTGTGATCTCCTGCCTCAGCTTCCAAAGGCCCAGGATTATGTGTGTATAGCTCCATGCCTGACTAATGCTGCAAAGGCTGTTATTCTCTTCTAAGGTTAGAACGAGTTGGTCTCCATAAACACCAGCTGCTTGGACTAAGACAGAAGAAGTAGGAGGAAGGTTGACTCCTGATTGGTTACTCAGAGGTGGTAAGATGGTAGCCCTGTGGACCGGGCACCCCTCAGAAAGATACAGCTTCCGACATGGTCGCTGTCAGTCTGAGAGGGGTGGCTCAGCTGAATGGAGATGACGGCTGTCCCAGCTGAGGAAGGAACCAGCCCCTGCATTTGGCAGGAAAATGGTTGCAGGCACAATTCTGCCTCCCACCTTCTCAGACTCAGACAGGAAGGCTGTCAGCCTCACTCGTCACATCTGACTGAGCGACGGCAATGACATGTGTGTGGGAGGCACTAAAGTGGGGATCCCTTAATAGAGCAGGCATCTCTCAGCCTCTAGGCTTGATGCCCACTCTGCAGGGACTGCGTCATTGCAGAATGCAGCGCCTTCCCCTGCAGGGACCAGGAGGGGGCAAGTGAGGCACTGGCGAAGTGAAAGGGGAAGCCAGGAACCCACTAACTGGTGTGTTAAATGTGTGTGGAGTGCTTGAAAACCAACATTCGTGTGAAATGCCCATGATGAAATGCTGCACCATTTTAAATCAAGATAATTCCAAAAGGCTTTCCCTGGCTTTTGACAGGCACACCTGTGAGGTATGATGAGCAGGTCAACTGTCCTCCCAGCTGAACTTCCGGGGAACAGAGGTTCACCTGTGTGTTATTGAACCAACAGAACCAATCTGACCTTCATTTATTCATTCATTCTTTCACTCATCAACCACCTAGGAAGAATTTTTCTGTGCATTAAAGCCTATCAGTCAACAATAATGACAATTTTTGCATTTATTTCTTCCTTTCTGGTCCTTGCTCTCTACACATTAGTTTAGTCCTCCTGAAAAATTTTGAAAACTGATGCTAAGTATAGCCACTTTGGTCTTTTTCCTGATTTGACTGGGGAGGATTATCTAGAATGTTCACTTGGAGTTTTTTGTATATACGTTTTATTAGGGCAAGGAAATTACATTCTATTTGTATTTTGTTCGGAGCACCCGTCTTTCAAGGTTTCATAGACCATGTTCCTTTAATAGTCTCCTTTACTTGGGAGAAGGTAGAAGGCTTGAATACTCACTTCATTCCCCTGATGTCACTGGTTTATTCAAATGTTTTATTTCTTTCTCAGTTTTCTATTGGTGTGTGGTGTGTGTGTGTGTGTGTCTGTGTGTGTGTGTCTGTGTGTGTGTGTGTGTGAGCATGACTGAAGTGCCTGTTGGTGACAGAAGGCATTAGATCCCCTGGAGCTGTAGTTACAGATAGTTGTGAGCTGTCTGATGTAGATACTAAGAACTAAACATGGGTCGTCTCCAAGAGCAGCAAGTGCTCTTTACTATTGAGCCATCCCTCAACCCACTTTCTTTCCTGGCTTGAAGAGTTAAATAAAGAACTCGTTTATTTTTAATCTTTCTCGGTTTTTAACAAATACGTTGAAGGGTAAATTTCCCCTAGGAATGATGTTAATCATGCCCCACAAATTTCACGTGAAGTGTAGTCATTGTCACTTGTTTTAAATATTTAATAAATGTTCATTGTGCATTCATTTTTCACTCATGTCATTTTGGAATGTGTGCTTTTATTTTAAAAATGTATTTTAAGCTACCTTAATTGATGGAGTCTCTTTTAATTCTGCATTTGTTGGAGAGCACACTGTGTGTGACATAGATTCTTTGTAATTTTCTGATACTATTTTTGTGACCTGATACAAAGTCAAGTTTTATAAAGTGTATCCTGGGCCTGAAAAGAATGAATACCCATGCTTGATTGAAGCAGGGCTCCACATTTATCGGTTACATCGAGTCTTTTAATTATGTGCTTCAGATAGTCCATAGCTTTGTTGCTTGTTCTGGTTCTGGGGGAGGGCAGTAAGCCCTTCCTGCATGATTGGATATTCGCAATATCTCCCTGTAACTCTGCCAATTTTTGCTTCCCATATTTAATACAGGCTATTTGAATTTATAGAAGTTCATGATTGTTATGTATGTTTGGTGGAGTGTGTTCCCCTTATCAGTGTGTATAATAATGACTCCTTATTGAAGCTTTTGCTTTACATTTTGGCTCCCATTAGCATTGCTAGACCAGATTTCTCTTCAAGTTTGTCTAGGATGTTTCCTCTTCTGGCTCTTTACTCTGAGTCTCTCTGTCATATGAAAGCACCACACAGCTAGGTTTTTAGAAGTCTGATCTGATAGCCTGCTCTGGAACAGCTGGTCTATCTATTCACACTTCATGCTGGCAGCTAGTGAGAAAGATTCTCTTAATTTCTGGTTTGCGTTAGTTCTGTTGTTCAAGTCTTTGTTAGACTGACGGAACTGACTTTTATTCATTTTCCCCACTCCCCTGCCCTGACTTGGAAACTACACACTGTGCTCTTCTGGCTTTGTCAGTGATCCTTGCACTCTCAACTCTTCTCTTTGCACATCAGTGTTTGTGACAAAGCAAAGGCCAGGCGTTATTTCTAGTCTGCAGATAAGACCCTACTTAGCATACTGTAGTTCAACACTCTGTCTTTCTCCTTATTGTTAGGCTCAACTCTAGATGGTGCTGTTATTTAGTAGTTATATAGTAGTAAAGTAACAATTAAAATTTTAAATTACATTTTGTGTGTGTGAATGTGTGAGTATGAGTGTGTGTAAGAAAAAGAGGGTATGTAAGTGTGTGAGTGAGTTGTGTGAGAGAGGATATGCAAGTATGTATGTGTGAATGAGTGTATGTGTGAGAGGGTATGTAAGTATATGTGAATATGTGTGTGAGAGAAGGTATGTGTGTGTGTGTGAGATGTAGGATTACCCTCTGTATGCTATGAATATGTTGTATTATCATTGTGTTAATAAAGAAGCTGCTTTGGCCCGTGGAAGGGCAGAATATAGCCAGGCTAGAAGAGAAATAGAGAGAGAGTAGGTGGAATCAGGGAGATGCCATGTAGCTGCCTAAAGAGAAAGACGCTGGAACCTTACTGGTAAGCCATAGCCTCATGACAATACATAGATTAATAGAAATGAGTTCATTTTTTATGTAAGAGCAAGTTAGAAAATATGCCTAAGCTATGGGCCAAACAGTGTTGTAATTAATAATGTGTCTGTGTGATTATTCAGGTCTGCGCGGCTGGGAGATGAAATGCACTCTTCGCTTGTGTGTGTGTGTGCGCGCGTGAGCGCGCGCGTGTGCGCACATGTGAGCGTGCACGCGTGTGCATACCATGGCATGTGTAAAGGTCAGAAACAACTCGTGACAGTCAGATTTCTACTTCTACCACGTGGGTCCCAGGGATAAAATCAGGTTGTTGGGTTTGTCAGTGAGTGGCCTTGCTGACTGAGCCATCTTGGTGGCCCACGGAATAACATTATCTAGACAGTAGCTGAGTTGATTGACATGGTCTACTGATTTCTTGGCTTCGCTTTGTTCCTTAGGAGTTTCACTGCAGGTTTCTTTTCTCTCCTCACCAACGCACATTCTTTGCTTGTTCTCTCAGTTAGTTTCTCGAGATCATAGAATGGTCATTTACGTTTGAAAAAGTCTTGGTTTCACTTTCACCTTAAATGATAGTTTAGCTGGGAATTTAATTCTAGCTTCTGATGATTTCTTCTTAGCCCATGACAAAATGACTTCACTGACTTGTGTCCTCTTTTGTCAAGAGAAATTTCAGTCATTATATTGTTTTGTAGATGATATGTTTTTATTTTTCTATTTAATTAAAAAAATTTCCCCCATTTATGTTCTTATGTGCAGCTATGACATAGTGAAATGGAAATACTGCATTGCCATATGAGAAGCTGCAGAGCAGACCAGAGGTCAGGTAGGATTAGGTTCAAGCTTTCATATCAACTTACCTAAAAAAATTCCCCCCAAGAGACCAGCATTCCCAAAAAACCTAAGGACCTTGTGAAATTCCCATGAGGGCTCCACCTCTTTTATTAGGAATTACATGCTGCATGCTGAGTTATGGTGGTGATGGTGGCACATGCCTTCAATTAGAGCACTTGGGAGGCAGAAGCAGGTGAATCTCTGTGAGTTCAAAGTCAGCCTGGTCTACAGAGTAAGTTCCAGGACAGCCAGGGCCACACAGAGAAACGTGTTCTCAAAAAAACAAAACAAAAAGGTTTATTTGTATTCTTATATTATGTGCTTGCATGTGTGTGAGCGAGAGAGAGAAAGAGAGAGAGAGAGAGAGAGAGAGAGAGAGAGAGAGAGAGAGAGAGAGAGAGAAGAGCCTGAGGAGGCCAAGGGTTCAGAGCCTCCTGGAGTCACAGGTGGTGTGAGTTGTCTGATGTGAGTACTGAGATCTGAACTCAGGTCCTATGAAGGAGGAGAAAGCACTCTTACCCACTGACCTATGTGTCCTGCCTCCTAGGCTCTATCTCTTAAATGATCCACTGATGTGTTGAACTCCAAGCTACCAATACATGGCCCCTTAGGAGACAAAGTATAGCCCTCATTTCCCCTCTCCCTCACATTTTTCTGTGTAGTCATTGTCAGCTCAGCTGCTAAGACCCCAGCTGGAGTACTTGGTGTCTTTTAGGAGGTTAAGCCTTGGTACTTTGAGGAGAGAAAGGAAGATGAAAATGAAGAGCCTAGAACTCTGCTGGTCTGCCCAGACTCTGGCTCAAAGGCTCCATGCTGCCCACCAGTCTCACACAGCCGCAACCCTGGGCTGGACACACTGAAGTTTCTCCTTTCTTCTGACATGAGGACACATCCCATGGAGGTGTTGGAATAAGAATTCCTACCTCACACAGTTGATTTGGTCCCATAGGAAAGGACCTAAGCTGCCTCTCCCTGTCTCTTGGCTAGAAACTGGTAGACCTGCAATTCACCTTATCTTTCCTCTTTGTCTTTTGCTGCCATTCCTAGACCAGGAAGACATTTATCTTGCATTTGAAAGTGGCCATCTTTTGAGTCCCCCACTATTTGCGTTTTATCTGTGAGCACCATGTGTTTTTATAGGAGGGAGCATTCAGAGCCGGAATTTAAAACATCTTGCCTGTATGTTTCTTTTAGTTTAAACTGCACTAAGTTTTTGCAAAAATATTATGGTAACTAAGACATCCTAGCTAATAAAATAATCTATCGCTTCAGATGGTTTAGGAGATTAAGTGGGATTTTTCAAAATGAACACTCCTTGCAGAGTCTAACACAATCAAAAGTAGCTATTACCGCAGGAGATTTTGTTGTCTACCTTTCCCCCGTACCCCTGTGTATGCAGGATCCAGCCTTTCCCCCACGCCCTATGTACTCCAAGTCCAGCCTTTCCCCTTGCCCGTGTGTTCTCAGGGTCCAGCCTTTCTGCCCTGCCCTTTGTGCTGCAGAGGTTTGTGCCAACTATGCAGAGGCTAAAGTCATCTGAGAGGATGGAATCTCGGTTCAGAAAATGCCTCCATAAATTTGGGCTGCAGGCAAGCTTATAAGACATATTCTCAATTAGTGATCAATGTGGGTGAGTCCTGCTCATGGTGGGTGGTGCCATCCCTGGACTGGTGCTCCTAGGTTCTATAAGACTGAGCAAGTCATGCGGAGTAAGCCAGTGAGTATCACCCCTCCATGGCCTCAGCATTGGTCCCTGCCTCCAGAATCCTGTTCTGTTTGAGTTTCTGTCCTGACTTCCTTTGATAGATAACAGTGATTTGCAAGTGTGAGCTGAAAAAACCCTTTTCTCCCAAATTGCTTATTTTGGTTGTAGTAGGAGACCGCTTGTTTGTTCCCAGCTGCTCAGGCCCCAAATGACCACACATAAACCATATTATTTGCAATACTGTTTGGTCGCTAGCTTAAGCGTATTTCTGGCTGACTCTATCTTAAATTAACCCATATCCATTAATCTGTGTATCGCCACGAGGCTGTGGTTTCCCGGGTAAAGTTCCAGCGTCTGTCTCTGGCAAGGCTGCATGGCTTCTCATTGACTCTGCCTTCTTTTTTTCCAGCATTCAGTGTTCCCCACCTGGCTCTATTCTGCTAAGCCACTGACCAAAACAGCCTCTTTATTAACCAGTGGTATTCTCAGCATAGAGAGGGAATCCCACATCATGTGGTCATTGTTTCATCATAGCAATAGAGAGCATAACTAAGTCACCCCAAGCACTCTGCAGTCAACTTTCCCTCCGTGTGCCTGTGCACTAGAGAGTACACAGAGGTCCAGTCTTTGTCCCATGTCCCCATACCCTGGGTTCAGACTTTACCCCTTGTCCCTGCATATTTTGGGTTCAGCCCAGCTGATCTAGAGAATTCCAGCAAGCTGCATCTGCTCTTGCCTCAGGCCCTGCCTCCATCAGTACACCGGTTTCTCTTGGTGCGTTTCCTCTATAAGAAGGTTTTCTAAGTTTGAGTCTTCAGAATTATTTTTGGCTCACTTATTAATAATAATTTGGAAACATAATTCAACAACAAATGCTAAGTCATTGGTGTAAGTCAGCCTGTGTTATTTTTGCCATGACCTTGGAGACAAACACTAAACTCTGATCTCTGCAGAGGCTTGGGACTAAAGCCTTAGCTTTACTGCTGACTGACATTAATGTCTCCTTGGGAAAATGGCCTTACTCTCTGAATAAGCTTTAAATCTATAAATTGAGTACCTTCCTGATAGGGCTTCTACATAGGCTCAAAGAAACTGAATCCCAATCTCATTTGTAGCCATGGTGTCCAAATAATATGAAATGATCGTGCCAATGTACACAATATAATACTGGTCAAATAATTCTAAATGTAGTCAGTCCTTGATATCTTCAGAGGATTGATTCCTAGGCTCCCTGACGACCCCACATTCTATGGCATCCTTTCTACAAAATGGCACTATATTGCAAATAATTGTGTGCTCTTGCATGCGTTTAAAGACATCATTACATTGCTTATAGTACCTATTGTGATGTCAATAGTATATAAACAGTTTCAATGTGCTGATCAGAAAATAAGAAAAAGCTTCTATGTGTAATACACACAATCTATTTTCAAATATTTTCAGTCTACACTTGGTCCAATCCGTGGTGTGAAACCCTTGGATACAGAAGGTGACAGGTGTGAAACCCAAGTATACAGAAGGTGGAAGGTTGATATGTCAGGTTAGTTTAATTGTTACTATGTGGTAAGATGCACTGGAACCCCCTCCCCTCATCATTATAGGTAGATGAAGGCTTGAGTGTGTGTGTGAGAGAGAAAGAGGGGGGGAAAGGGGAAGGAGAAAAAGGGAGAGAGGTCTGAATTTAGAAACTCTAACATCTGAGCTTGGGCTCTGCCTTCTGAGAGAGTGTCATTCACAACTGGAGCAGAATCAACTGCTTCTTCCAACATGTGCTGGAGTCGTTTTTCTCAAAGGACAAGGTCATGGTTGCACTAACAGAAGGAAAGATCTTTTGTCATGTGGAAAGAATTATTACCTGCTACGATGTAGTGTGGCTGTGACTCACATAAGCTTGTGAGGAAATCGGCCATGGGACATCTGAATGGAGATTTGGGGGCCATCACTTTCACTGGCTCTTTCATTTCTAAGTAAACGTTTCACTTTGAATGGTTTTGGGTTTAGAGAAAAGTTGCAGCAATATACTCTCCCACGGCCAATGTCCCTTGTTCACACTTTGTTTTGTGACTCATAAGGCTGAGGCAGGGAGGAAGCTGTACCAAGACAAAGTGTAAGTGTCCTGGGAAAGAGACTAAGGGAAAGGGGCTGTGGTTTGCATGTGGTTTGCTTCCCCTTGTTTGTGTGTTGGATTCTTGATCTCCAATGTGACAGAATTTAGAAGTGGTAGACTTAAGGGGTGGAGCAAATGAGAGATGATTAGTTTACCGGGGGCATGGCCACTGGAACTGTTAATACTGATCTCATGGAATGATGTAGTCTGTTTGAGAGCCAGTTGTTAGACTCCTCCCCCACTTCCTGTCTTGCCATGTGATCTTTCTTTCTTCCACCATGACATCATCTGCCATGTTGTAAACGGATGATGTCACCTGCCATGTTCTGATCTGATGATGTCACCTGCCATGTTCTGATCTGATGATGTCATTTGCCATGGAGGCTTCCAGCCTCAAAGTACTCTTCTTTATTTTACAGTTATCTAGTCTTGGACAATTTTATTTTATTTTATTTTTTCAAGCTGTGGTCTTTCTTTGATCCCTGACTGTCCTAGATGACCAGGCTAGCCTAGATCTCAGAGACCCATCTGCCTCTATCTCCCAAGTACTGGAATCAAAGATATGTACCACCACCACCTGGCTGGTATTTTATTACAGAAACAGAAAATGATTCATACAAGGGAATTCGAAGCTGGGGAGATGGAAGGATGGAGGAGAGGGTAAGGAATGTCTCCAGATGCAAAAAGTGGCAATTGAATTCCCCAAATATCCAGCCCTGTCTTCACCTCACATAAGCAATGGAGAGTCCATTTGAAATAAATTCAGAGGGGGCTTTGCAACTCTGGGTTTAAATTCCTTATTATTTTCATAGCAGGTGGCATAGGAAATACCTCTTGCTAAATGGAATGTTCACAAGTGGGACCTAAGAGCACTTAAGAAAAAAAATCCACCTTTAAGGCTAAAATCTCAAAGGATATTAATGTATACATTAGATGTATAATAACCCACCTTTCAAAGCTGTGCTTTGAGGTGTGGGTCTGTCACAGGGGATTGCAAATCCAACAAATCCTGACAGGGGCAAGTTTTCCACCCGGAACCATTTCTGTGTATAGTCTCAGCACAGCTATATGAAAAATGAAAATTCTTTATTACTGCTGTGCCCCTCCCCCTTGTGTTTTGGTGTGTGTGTGTATACATGTATGCACAAGTGTGATGTCTGTGTATGGACTTACATATACATGCCATGGTCATCTGAGGAGGTCAGAGGAAAGGTAGGTTCTCAGAACTGTGTTTTTGAAGCAGGGGCTCTCATTTCTACTTTGCTGCGTTCTCTAGGCTGGCTGACCCTTGAGCTTCTAGTCCAGTCTCCTGTCTCTGCCTCTCGCCTTGCTGTAGGAGTGCTGGGGTTATGACGTGTGGCACCCCATCGGGATCTTCACACTGTCTCTTGGGATCAAGTTCTCACGACTATCCCTTTTGCCTATTGACTCTTCTCTGTGACCTCTGTGAGAAATTTTAACTTGAGAGTAATCATATTTGCTTAGTTAGCATTGTCTCTGCCTGCTGTTATAATTCCTCTCTGTGGTCCATGCAGACTTTAGAGGGAGGGGTTGGGGTTCCTGTGAGAAAAGTCTGTGTGGGTTCAAGAGCTGGGTCAGAGGAGTACACCAGACAGGAACCAGCTGCCCAACTAATGTTGGGCCAGTAGGCCAGCGGCAGAAGTGCCATGGGGGAGGGAAGAGATTCCTGACTGGCTCCTCCTGTCTCTCCCAGGATAACAGAGATGTTGAGCTTTCTGTGGGCATTTCCTCTGGGTTTCAAAGCTTACAAATCATTCCTTCCCGTGAGCGGCTCAGGTGAATCTCCAAGGCCCTGTTGGCAAGTGACTGACAAGACAATTTGCTCTGACAATTTCTTGAGCTGATTTGTCCGCTGAACTGAGCTTATTTAGCTTTCTAGAAAACTGGATTTGAGGAAGGAGGGAGTTGAAGGCATCCAGAGGGAAGGAGGGAGGGAAGGAAGGAGGGAGGAGGAAGGGAGGGAGAGAGAGAAGGGAGGAGGAGGGAGGGAGGGAGAGAGGGAGGGAGGGAGGGAAGGAGGGAGGGAGGGAAGGAGGAAGTCTCTTTCCCTGGATGGTCTGAGGGGAAGGTGTTACAGATCCCCTCATACCTGGAGAGATGGGAGCCTGGGAGGTCTGCTATTGTTCTCATAAAGATGATGCGTTAGCCTGGGTTCACCAGAGGAACAGAACAGATAAAAGGATATTATTAGATTGGCTTGCAGGTTACAGGCTGGGGAGTCCAACTCTGGCTATATTCACAATGGGGAAGCTGGGAACCCAGTAACTGCTCAGCCACAGGACAAGATTTCTCAGTAGTTCCAAATATGGCCCTGAAGGCCTAGAAGATTACTGGAGAGCTTTGGTCTTCAGCCTGTGTTGGAAGGCCAGAGAAGTTCAGTTCTGATGTCAATGAAGGATGGCTGGAGCAGCAGCAGAGCAGCTGCTCTCTCCAGCAAGGTGCAAAGCATGCAAACAAAAGCATCAATTTCCCCCTCAGGCTCCTTTCCACCTGAGTCTCCATCAGAGGTGCTGTCTACTCTAACCATCTTTCTTCCTCAGTGACTCCTTCTAGAAAATTCCCTCTCAGACCTTCTCCCAGGCGTTTCTCTTAGCTGATCCCAGTTAAGTTGGCACCAAGTTTAACCATCACAGATGGAAACATCAAGCCTGGCTGTGGCTGCTTTTTACAAAGTCACATGACTTACCCTCTGGCACCTGGAGTCTGACTGAGTGTACCTCTGTGTGCAGAGCCTGCTAGGAGAGATGGAAGCAGTCTCTGCCTTATTTTTGTTGTTTTGTGTGTGGAAAAGGGAAGTGGCCAGTGTCCTTTTACTGATTAAATTTTGTCTTTGACAAAATCATACATAAATGCAATGTGTTCTGATTGTTCTCCCCCTGCCCTCCTTCCCCTCCCTCCCATTCCTATTAACCCCTTTCCTAGCTACAAGGCCCTTTTCCGAATTTATGTATTGTTTTGTTTTGTGACCCAGTGAGTTTAAAAAGGGCTGTCTGTGTGACCACGGGTTTGGAACTTCCATGGAAGCCTTGTAGGAGATTACATAAGTGTTGGTAGTGCTTCCCATTCTCAGAGTTTATTAGTGGTCAGTAGTTTGTTGGGGGTGGGGCGGGGCTCTTGGACCTCTCTCCTGTCTGTGTCTATTCTTGGGCAGGCTTAGCATAGGCAAGCAAGGTTGCATTGAGTCTTTACTGGAGTCATATAACCTGTCTGGAAGAAGTATGTTCAGGTGTCCAATGACTTCTTTACAGAACTCATAACACATCTATGTGTGACTCAACTGTGGACCTGGGGAGTGTGTGCAAATGCCACTTGCATCTACTCTAGACCTCTAGCTTGTTCATGTGAGCGACGACGTTCACATTGTGAAAGATACAGCCGAGGTGCGGAGGAGAAGGTGAGGTTCCAGAGCCAAGAAACTGGACTTCTACTTCACTTCCATCTCTTAAGATTGAAGTGAGTTGGTCCTTGGCACAGGATTCCTGCTCTGGCTGAGCTGAAGCTGTCCCGAAGATGGCAACTATTGCTTGAATTCTCATCAGGGCTATTATGAGGGCACGACAAAACTGGGGATGTGGGGGTGCTTTGTAATCCCATAGGGCGTGAGGTGTGGTGAGGGATGGATCCTGAAGTCCTGCCACCTGTCGTCAACTGTCATGCTCCTCGCCATTTTGTCTTCCAAGTGCCGCTGGCTCTTAGCCTCTTGGCGTGGGGACCCAGGATCTTTGTGTTCACCATTCTCCTGCCCCAAGGTGCTCCCTATTCACACCCTCAGCCCTCCTTGGGCAGAGTGGACTTCTTAGCTCCCCAGCTGAGACTCAGTTTCTAAGTGGGTTCCTTTCTGGGACAGGCTACCCAGAAAGCTTGCAGGGGTTCTGCCTTTGCATGTTAGCATGCATAAGAATGATACCTTCCCAGAAAGGAAAACATCTCTTGTTTTCTTCCAGTAAATCAAGGTGGGAGGTGCATTTGTTTAATGGCCCCTGTCCACAGCTAATCCAATTTGGTAAGTGACTTGGGGAAATGCTGACCTGACACTTTGGAAAGTGGACTCCAAGGAAAGGGCCTGGGAAGCAATACATGCAGAACTGTGAGCTGAAGATCCAGCAGTAGATACACATGTGGGCCAGCGTGTCGTGTGCCCTCCCTGTACAGCATGCAGTCACGCAGTCACACGTGTACTCGTTAGCACATACACTTGAGCATGTGTGGGGGACGGCTTTCCTTTCTGGCTCCTGATTTGAATTTCCACCCACATATCCATCGACTGTCTGCCTGACTATTAGAACTACAGCTTTAGGGTTCAGAAAGTCAACCTGCCCACAGTGGTTAACGAGCAATGACCCTGTAGGGACAGGCACACATTTGCTTCGAGTAATAAGAACAGTGATAGGCAGAATTATATTTAGTCTTCAGAACCTGTGAACATGCCACATTATATTCAAGGAACTCTTAATTTTCACTTTGGGTTTATTTAGTTATTATTTATTTATTCTGGGATAGACCTTGCTACACAGTTCATGTTGTCCCCAAACTCAATATGTGGCCCTGGCTGGCCTTAAACCCACGATTCTCCTGCTAATTCCCTAGGGCTGGGATCGCAGCACACCCAGCCAAGAAACTTTTGAGTTCATCATCTCCATACAATAGGATCCTGGGTGGATGATGCAGGAGAGCCCAGTATCAAGGCAAGGGCCTGGGTGATGGGCCTTGGAGAGACAGGGGAAGGCAATCTTGAAGAGGAATGCAAATGGTCTCCGTGAGAGAAAGACAAGGCAAACTGAGTCCGCCCAACCCACTAGAGGTGGGATATCCTCAGAGGAGATAAGTCCCACAGACAGAGTGATTGGGGGTCACCACACTCCAAAGAGGGATGCAGGCTTTTTAACGAAGTGTAGGGACCCCCCAAGAGAAGCATCTGAGCCACGTAGGCTCCTCACAGCCTGGAGCTGTAGATGCAGCCTGACAAGTGCCGAGTGCAGTGGGACTCTTAGCCACATTGATCCCGACACTAAGCTCCTATTAATGGAGTCAGAGGAGGCAATTGCTTTCTTGGCAGCCACAGGCCGCTGACAGCTCACACAGACCTTCCAGTCAGAGACACCCTGATGGCCCTGCAGGAGCAGCTGGGAACATGAAACTTGCACTCTTCAGCCTCTGAGCCCAGTGCAGCTGCCCACTGGCCTGTCATGTGGGCTGTCACGTTAGCTGCCAGCCTCTTCTGTGATGAGGACCTTCAGCTGTCCGTCCTACCCTGGGCCCTTTACATGGATCTAAGCTGCCGACAGGGCAGCAGGAATCTGTGGTGGGTTGACTCGTCACAGCGCCCCCTCCCTCATTGCCAATGTTGCCACTACACTGGGCTTCCCTGGATTTTGATCTCCACTGCTTGTGCCTGTGCTCTGTGCCTCGTGTGCCTTGCTGATCTGTGTTGGATGCCTTCAGGTCCTGTCTCCTCAGATTCACTCCAATGGGCCTGATCTGGTTTTTGACTCCTGATCTTACACACCTTGCCCAGGGATCAAAGCCACCCTTTCTCTTGCTGCACGAGGTCATCACAGGTGAGGATCCCTCCTCAGCCCCCAGCTGCACCCTCTGAGTCATCAAGGTCTGCTGTGTGTGTTTCCGTGATCTTTTCTGACTTTGTGAGTTTCTCTCCACTCTTTCTTGGTAGGATGCTCCTGTTCATGTCACCCTCACCTGTGAAACTTGTCCATCCAGGAAGCCCGGGAGATGTCACTGTCTGTCTCACTGAACATTCTTATCCATCTACAGACAACTGGAAAGTGGTCCAGAGATCAGTTCTCATAGGATGGACTGCAGAACAATGGGCGAAGAGGCCGGTTTATGAGCTCCAGTCTTCAGTCTGCTTTGTGATATGGCAAATCTCTTGAACTTTTTGTTCCTTTGTTTCATGAGAGTTAATTACTGCAGAGACTCATTGTTCATAACTGTGAGTCTCAGAGGGACAGTAAAGGCTTCTCTTTGTGAAGTCTGCCACTGCTTAACACACAGTGTTACTCACCAAAGCCCTGGCTTGTCACAGTTGAGTTAAAATGTTTTTTACAGATCATGTTCTAAAACCATGAGCCAGGTCTTGAGCCAGGCACTGACACCCATTCTGTTCTCCTTAACTGGACAGTTGCTTCATGTCACCGCTGTGCACTGTTGCGTCCTTTTGTATAATGCATGGTCTTCTAAGAAGAAAAGAAGGATCTCTCAAGTGTCATGGCACAGTGTGTCCATCCCAGGGCAGCTGAGATCTTCATGTGCAGCTCTGGCCCCATGGAGGCAGCTCAGGGCATCTGAGCTAGGGCATACTTCACGTAGAAGGGCCCCCTCAAAGAGTCTTCTCCTCTCAAGTCCCTGGCAGTTGCCTCAGAGAGTGGGAAGGATTAGACAAACTTCTGGCCTGAGGAGTGGGGTTTACTTCTAAAGATACTCCAAGTTCTTGGCCGGCCTGTCGAGAAAGACCAAATAATGGAAGGGTGTCAGAGGGCCCCAGAAGGAAGAATGGAATGACACACTAACAAGAATGTCTTTACTCATGATTCTGCGTCTTCTATCCCGTGATGTCATAATGTTTTAACGCCTTTAATCTTAACAAGAAGGCCCCTCTTATGGATGTAGAAACAGGCTTGGGCTAGCCTGGAATTAGAAGATCCTGTTCCCAGAATGTGTGTCCCTTACATATGCCTTACTACTACCCTCACCCTGTGGTTCTGTTTGCCTGGCACGCGTGCAGGCTAGCAAGAGGATGCTTGTGCTCCTAAGCAAGGAGCAGCACTCACTCAAGCGACCTTTCTGTGGCCAGCAGGAGGTGCAGAGCTGGCCCCATTGTGGTAATGGCTAAGAGGTGGCAGTCAGGTGTACCCAACCTTTTGTCATTGAGACATAGTGTTGTCCCCTACAAAGCTTATAGTCAAAAAAACCTGCATAATCTAGTCACAAAAATAAAAATAAAAAACAACACCTCACAATGTCTTAAGCTTACAATTTGGTGTATCTGCATTCATAGCTCTTTTTGGCTACCTATATGTACAGGTTGAATACGAACTTAGATGCATGATACTCAAGACCTGGTCAGTGCTGAGCAATCCTCAATGGACTATCTCCTTCCTTGAGCTCACACGCACACATTTCCAAGGTGGCCTCCCTGGAACTCTCCCCATCCTTTTTTTCTCTGCCCCCTTCTTTGTCCCATTCCCTCTTTTTGTCTTTCTCCTTCGTCCCCTTCATTCTCTTCCTCCATCTACTCCTCTCCCCTTCCTCTTCCTCTCCTCCCTCCTCCCCTGCTTCATGCCCTCAGCTCCTCAAGCTGAGCACCACAAGGACCTGGCAGGAGGCAGAGCCAGCCTCGCATGTGGCAGAATAAATGCTGAGCTGTGACAATCCTGTCTGCTTCAGAAAGAGAGGTTTTATGTAGTTTTTGGCATTTACAAATCCTTTGTGAAAAGGTCACTCTGTTCTTGGAATCTTTTATTAATGCTGAAGACTGGCCCTGGAAATGTCATGTCTTTTTACCATGATATTTACTCAAAAAAGTATGACTAAGCATTGGAAATTCTATCAGCAGCTCGACCCCGGGAAGCTAGGGACTCTGCGGGGACAAACAGATGCTGCTTCCCCTGGAGTGTGTGCTCCCATCTCAGAGAACCCTGAGTGGAGAGGAGAGATGGACAAGGATGGGTGTTTGTACATCTCTGGGTGTACAGAGCTACTGTCCTGTTGGAGGAAGGCCGCTTGTTTGTTTCCTGACTGCTCAGACCCGAAATCATCACACAGAAACTGTATTAATTAAATCACTGCTTGACCCATTAACTCTAGCTTCTTATTAGATAACTCTTACATCTTAATTTAACCCATTTCTATTAATCTGTGTATCACCATGTGGCCATGGCTTATCGGGTAAAGTTCTGGCATCTATCTCCAGCGGGGCTACATGGCTTCTCTCTGACTCCTCCTTCTTTCTCCTAGCATTCACTTTAGTTTTCCTTGTCTACCTCTGTTCTTTGCGCAGGTCCAAGAAAGTTTCTTTATTAACCAATGGTATTCACAGCATACAGAGGGGAATCCCACATCACTGTCCCAGCAGCTCCAGAGGACAAGCAGGGCATCTGAGCTGGAAGGGAGTATGAACTATATGCAGTTTTACATCTCCACCTTATGGATGTGGAAACTGGTGCTCAGAGGGGAGAAGATACCCACTGTATCAGCTAGCAAGTCAAGTGCAAAATGGAGACTTCAGACTGGGGCCCCTGCTCCTGTGTTGGTGGGCAGAGTTCTTCACCTGCAGTCCAATGTAGCCTGCAGTGGAAGGAACCCAGACTGGGCCACCCTATCCCTTTATTACCTCCACTATCTCCATGCCTTGCTGCTTGGAACACCAGACACCTTTCCTCGGAGCTCTGTGCCCTTTCAGATGGTCTCAGGGCTTTGGACACGGAGGGGTTGAGGTCCGTTCCATTATCATTTGTCTCCGATTGCCACAAGAAGCTCAGCAGGCTTGGGACTCTGACATCAGTCAGTTGTTGCCTCTCTGTCTTGAGGCTACAAATCTAAGATTGAGCTCAGCATGGCTGGGCACTGAGCTCTATTCCTGGTTTGCAGATGGATGCTTCTCACTGTGTCCTCGTATGACCTCTTCTTTGTGCTTGCCAGGGTGGAGAGAGGATGCTCAGCCTTTCCAGTGTCCCTCCTTAGAACATCCATTGCATCTCAAGTGTCACCTTCATGACATCATTTAACCCTGATAACCCCCAAAGCCTTCATTTCCACCATCATCACACTGGTTGCTGGGACTTCAGCACAAGAATTTTGGGGCACATTCAACTGTTAGCACTAATCATTTTATGGGGACAGAGAAGGTGACAAAGAGTGGGATATGAACAGGCAATCTGTCCACTCTGTGTCTGAGCATGCTTTGTTCTTGTTTTGACTTTAGATGAAGCCCTGAAAGGAAGGAGGGTCCAGTTCTGCTGGCTCAGTCCATCAGAGGAATTTGCATCTCAGGGAGTGGGAGAGGAGGCAGGCAATCCTTAAGCAAGGAGACCAACAGGCTGAAGGAATGGAGAGGAGATTGTGTGGTATTTTAGTATTAATCCCATCTTCAACTCTCTACTGTCATCTATTGCAATTGCCTGAATGGACATTGAGATCAGAGGCTGAGTCAATGACAGCCTCCTCCTCTGGTTGTATTTAGTGCTTCAGGCTGGGAGGTTGTGACTCCTGCATGGCTAGTCAGTGCTTCAGGAACATTTGTTTGGACTCCGAGTTCCTCATGGATTTGAACCTGGAAGGATGCAGCATCAGTCAGTGGTAATCTTATGTGACTCAGGCTTACTCTTCTTGAAGTCAGAGTTTAGTCTCCGTACAAATAGCCATACCTGGAGCATAGAAGTCTTAATATACATTTGCCAGTCATGTATTTTGGAACACCTATATCCAGCCGCACCTGCAGCAAGGCTATTTCTAAATGTTGCTTATGTAAGCCCATATATTTCTTCTTCTACTTAAACCAATTTAAGTCAGAATGTCTGGTCACTTGCAACCTAAATTGATTAAGGTATGTGGTTAAAGACAAGGACTTGGCCCTACTCTGATCCAGGTTGGAGAACGCAGAGTTGGACTTCCTGTGAGCTCCCTCTGCTGGTGGCCATTGGATAACTTTTGGGAACAAATATCTCTGCCCCGGTGACTCACGGCTGAGTCTCCTGGCTACTGTGGGGAAAGGGATGGCTGGGAACTGATGTTCTTTCTGTAAGGGACATTGCTATCCAAACAAGTGACCAGGGCTTTCTGTCATCCTCTGACAGGATGTCAGCTCCGTCTGTGGCTCATGGCCTGCAGGGGGGAGGGGGCAGGGGCACTTGTGGTGTGGACCATGCACATGTGAGCTCAGCCATGAGCAGGAATTCCATGCACTTTTGGGCAGGACCTGCTCCGCGAAGTTTGCTTGTTTGCAGAAATCTACCTCCTCTGAGCCTGGGCTATTGCATCTTGGTTTAGAGAAGATGACTAGGAATGAGGGGCCATGGATACTAGCAGGCCATATGCTTAAAGGCTAATCCAGGAAAGGCCAGGGAAGTAGAACCCAGCACCCTCTGGTAGCCTGGCCTCTGCTGTTCCAGGTCCTCTTTAGGGATGGGGGACCTTGAGGTCCTGCCTAGGGGGTACTGATGGGGCCTGGAACAACAAGGCACGGTCCCACTGGTAGGCAGCATCACGGGCCTGTTTCTGCCCTTCCGGTCTCTATCATTTGTGTGCCAAGCAATAGAGAATGGGCAAACTGTACCCCTCCTCTTTCAGGAAAAAAAAATGAGGAAGCAGGCCAGGCTGGGTGACTCAGAGGTACTTTCAGACACATATCGGTTTCTTGGTGTGAAAATAGGCCCAGAGAGCAGGAGATGTTGTTCTAATAGGATAAGGGCCTGCCATTATTTCGCGGTGAGTGGGACAAGCCGTACTAACAGAATAACTCATACTTCCCTCCTAGGCTAAAGCATGACGTCTTCATAGGAAAATCATTTCTTTGGCAGAAAGAATGACTCTGCCCTTAAACTGTTGGGGAGAGAGTAGAAGGCCTTCTTGGTTGACAGGATGAGCCAGACACAGAAAGAAACCCCATTCCCTTGCCAGAGAAGAGCAAGTCCTGGGACATCTAACCGCAGTGTAGTAGGCTGTGAGCAGGAGAAGGGACAGGGGAACACACGCTGCAGATGGGGTCAGAGTTACTGGTAGGGCCAGGCAGAAGTTGCAGAAAGACTGGTGGGAGGGAGAAAGAAAAACAGGAGTGTCCAAATGAGATCTCACTCCCTTTCCTCTAGCCCATGGCATGGGAGGGGGAGGCAAGACTAGAGGTCCCCCCCCCGCAGTGCCGTGTGCATCAGATGCCCCAGAGGACTTGTGACCTGTAGCTTTCTGGGCCTTGCTCCAAGAGTCTCACAAGCAGCAGGTCTGTCACGGGGCCTGAGAGACGGGATGTCTAGGAAGTGCTGGATGTTGCTGAGGTTGCTGATCAGAGGTGCACGCATGGAGAGCTACTGGCCTACTGTTGAATGTCCTGCTGCTGCTGGCTGGCTGGGGATGCTTGAACTCTTCGGGCAAGAGCTGCTGGCATGGCCTCGCAGAAAGGGGCCTGAGAAGGTAGAGTATTGACAGGGGAGAGTAGGGTGGTCTTTCTTCTCCCAGAAAACAAACCACAAAGGGCTGATTCCTAAGTCACCCACAACCCCAGCAGGCAAAGGACCTCCCTTTTGTAAGATATAAAGAAGGGTTCATTCCAAGCATGCCTCGCACCCTGTGCTGAGGTTTGTGATGGATGCAGCATGTTGAAATAGGATGCATCCCAGTGACATCACCCTTGTTCTGGGAATTGGTGTCAAAGTTCATGCTTTCCCCGTCTCCCCTGTTCTGTGTGACATGGTGCAGATGACAATCTGCCATGCCCCAATCTTCCCATCTGTAAAATGGAGCAAAGAATATGCCTGCTCTATGGTTCACAGAGATTGCCTCGGGAGGATGAGGCCATGGATTGGAAATGAATATAAACCATGGGCAGCGATAAGTCATAGTCAGTGTGCTATTCTTTTATTTTTATATTCTGAATTGGGGGGTTGCTACCGGACCTCCCTCCCAGATACCAGAACCCACAGATGTTCAAGTCTCTTACATAAAAATGGGGTGCCATTTGCACAAAACATGCAGCCATCCCACTGAATGACTTAAATAATCTCCAGGTTGCTTAAATGTCCAATGCGCTGTAAATCATATGTAAGTAGTTGTTAATACTGTATTGTTTGGGGAATAACATCAAGAAAAACTCTCTACTTGTTTAAGACACATAATATTTCATTTCTGAATAGCTCAGAACTATGGTGGGCTGAATCTAGCCTCTGAAGACTGGCTCCTAGCCGGGGGAGAAGTGAGAAAAGCGGGGTGTTGTGGGGGGGGGAGCCCTATCTTTCATAAGGTTAGTTTCCTTTCCTTTTGTTCATATTTTCAGAGACTTCAGATTTTAGAGATAATCTCACCAGGCAAAAGTCCAGACTTGAGCTATGTCCTGTGCTGGGCTTAGCCAGGATTCCCATGAACATGGAAGATGGGAATGAGTTCTTGGGGTCTGGGGAATGTTGGCATGTTCTGGGTTCAAACTGTGCAAATGTTCCTTCTTTGAGGTTTGATGTTAATATCAGAAGGTTCTGGTCCATGGCAGCAACCTCAGAGATGGCCCTTGTGTTAGTCTTATCCTATTGGATCCCTTCTATCTAGCGGGAGATTCAGGGCTTGACTTCAGCTTTGAAGGCAGGCATTGATGTACATTTCAGAGATGAGGAGGCTGAGGCCATAGGGGTTCAGATCCATGATGAGAGTTACAATTAGTGGGTATCGATGGGAGTCTTTGCTCTTTGAGTGTGTCTCTCTGCTTCCAGACACCAAGCTCTAAACTGTGCGGTGTTTAAGAACTGCAACAAGGAACTGCTATCACAAGATCCCTCCATTGATTCTTAGTGCTCAGAGCAATTCTCTTGATCCTTTTATTTTCCTAGTTGAACAAATATCCAGCTACTTGTCTGTATCGACGGTGACAACATTGCCTACATGGCCTCATCTGTGCCTGGTACCCTGGGTAACAGATCTTTAGCTCCAAGTGGCCACAGATACCTGGAGGTCAGAGGAAAGAGGCTTTTTACAAGCCTTCTTGCTTTGTTGTTTGTTTTTTTTTCCTCATTAGTCTAGTGCCTAGGAAAATTCCCAGCTTGTCCCTTCTCCCCACCCCCAACCCAAAGCCACTTTGTTGCGCTGGCATAATTTCTTACAATAACATTAACATATCACTGGAGCTCATTACCTTTGGTGTAATAGTTCCCTATTGAACTGTGTCAGACTAATTATGTCAGTTCCTTTTCATTCCAGTTTAGTGCTTCTCCAGAGAGTCACAGTGCAGCGCTGGTAATAATGATTAAACTGCTGTCTAATGCTCCACTGGATGGCCAAACCAAACAGGGAAATTCCTCGCTGAAGATGGGACTCGCGCAGCCCCGCACTTGATGCAATTTGCTGTTTTAAAAGCCGTTCCCTGGTGGCCATTTCTACATGACATTGTGGAGCAGGCGTTGTAGGGGGATGAGAGGACAAATCAGAGAAGGAAATAACTGCAGGAACGAGGCAGCTCAGGGGCTTTCCACTGGCCCGGGGAACCTTGGAGTTCTGATGGGGACTATCTAGAGCCAAGCTCTGCATCTCAGCCTGTGCAAGTGGGAGTACAGGAAGGAGCCAGGGTAATGAATCAGGACAAGCCAATATCAAATGCTTAAAGCTCTGTTGCCAGTGTCAGCCGAGAGAGCTCGGGGAAGATGAATGAAAATGAAGTCATTTTCACCTTCCGAGAGTGGTCTGGGAGAGCTCTTTGCTGGAGCTCAAGTAGAACATGCCTTTGTCTCTTTGCATTAAGGGAAAAAAATGAACCTCACACTTTGTCAGGAGCCGTGATAGGGGACTGATACTCTTTACCACCCAGTGGGATGCAGATCAGTCCTGAAAACCCATCACCCGTGATTATGATTTTAATAATAACGCCTGGCATCAAATGAACGGCTGGCTACTTTGTAAAGGCATTGAGCTGAACTTTCATTTAGACCCCACATAGAACTTTATGGGGGAGTGTCTTCTAGCCCCATTTTGTAGATGAGAATCTGGGGTGTTAGGAGATTAAGTAATTTAAAAGTCCCTCCTAGAATTTCAATATTTGATTACAAAGGTCAGAATATATACAAAGTTATATTCTCTCATCAACCAACCAATTAAAAGGCACCATGGAGAGCTGCAGAGAAAGCCTTGACCTTAGAGGGTATCTGAGACATCTAGAATGTTGGTAAAAGCATAGATGGATCTTAGTCGGTTTGTGCTGTATAACAAAGGACCAGGACTGGGCAACTAATAAAGAAAAGAAACTTGTTGCAGTTCTGGAGGATAGGAAGTCCAGTGTCAGGGTTCCAGAGATCAGCCAGGGCTTTCTTGCTGCTTCGTCTCATGGCTGAAGATAAGAAGGTGGCAAGAGAGAAAGGGCAAGAGTGTTGAACTTGCATTTTTCAACAGGGAACCCACTCCCATGGTAACAGCTCCCTCCCACTTTAAATCATTTCTCCTTTCATAAAAGTGGCATTCCCACGGCCCAAACTCCTCTCACTAACACTACTTCTAGCTAGTGCCACACAGGGAACCATGTTTCTAACCCTTGAACTCTGGGGCACACAGTCCTATCAGAGTAGGTGGCACAGGCCATTCTGATGAGGCCTTAGATTGAAATGAGAATGTTATTGGCCAGGGAGGACCAGCCAGCCTTGTTACCACTTGTCCAGGAACTTTCCTGAGATGTCTGTGCATATGAGTGTTTCATGGAAGGCAGAACTCATAGGAACCCAAACTGGATGGGAATTTGGCTGAGAAAATACCAAAGCAAGTGTTGAAGGAGTGACTTGGCATCTCCTGACTGCTTATAGTATGATGCAAGAAAAGACAAATGATTCTAAGATGGAATTGAAAACCCTGAATGGAAGCCAAACCAAGAGATTGGGAACTCCCAAGATGAAGTGCAAATGATAAAAGAAAAAAAAAGTTTGAGACAGTTTGTGGCCATCTGATAAAAAGGTTGGTGATCCAGCCATCTAAATAGGAGCCAGAGATTAGTGCTTAAGAATCATCCACTTGAGGCCCATGAGCACCCAAACAACATAAGCTATTGCTATAACTTGTGGTTGCTTAAAATAACGAGATGGAAAAAACCCTATTGCTTACAATATTACTTTAAACGCAGAACTTGGTGAAGTCAACACTGACTGACGGGTAACTCCCGATTTGATATCTAGCTTACATAGTGCCAGAAGGTGCTGTGCAGGCTGCTGGGGAGGAGCAGCATAGTCTCACACACTGGGCCCAGCATGCTGCAAAGCTGACCTGCCTGGCAAGATATACCCACTAGTGCATATTGGCATGACAGCTATGGAGTAACCAGCTGCCATCTGACTGGATGTTAGGCTTGCTCCCCAGTAGAGAATTCATGCCTGGTATTGTAAACCTGGTCAAAAGCCCATGGTTGGAAGATTATAGGCCCTATGGACAACCTGCTGTTGTTGTCATTTTAAATGGTTATGCTGTCAAACAGGCTTCTAAATATTTCTGCGTATTCCCATAGATTTGGGTTGCTCTCAACTTCGATTAAAAAAATCTCTTTCTTGCCTTAGGTAGCGATTAATGCAGAGACTCATAACCTGTCCGAGTGCTGACTGTAAGTAACTGTGAGTGCTCAGTTGTGGATGGGTCATGTCTATCAATCTCCTTCCATCCAAGGCTCAGGAAACATGGCGGAAGAGTGGATGGAAAGAGTGTAAGAGCAGACAGAAGAAGAGAGCTATGCCATGGTTGTTGGACATATCAACTCCCAGCACCTGTGATTACCTGCACAAGATTTGCATAAGATCAAGCCAGTCAAAATCTCAGCATGACTGGAGGGTCAGCAGAGAGGCTATTAGCAGTGCATGCTTGCTGAAGATGGGAAACTCACTCTCCTTTGGGGACATAGCCATGCATTAGTGGATAACTCCACACCCATGTACATAGTGGTACATCAACTGCACATAGGAGGTTATTAATAACAAAGAGAAGACATGAAGTTGGGAGGGTGATGGGTACGAGGCACTAGGGAGAGGTGGAGGGAGGTAATGGTAGAGGGATATGATCAAAATACATTGTATAAATGCATGAAATTTTCAAAGAATAAATAAAAATACTATTTTAGAAGAGAAATCTTATGTAAAGCACTTAGCATAGTGCTGAGTGAGTGTAGTTGTTATGCTTATATACCAAAATAAACTCACCAAATTTAAAGTATTTGGGGAGAAAAGAAGATGAGCAAATGGCTAGTTGCAGTCGGATGCTTTTCTGTAGGAACGTTAGAAAGCAAACTCAAAGTTCAGGCTGTTTTATAGTTTGACAAGTTTAGTGGTCACCAGCAACTATAATAAATTGATTAAGATCTCAAATACTGGAGTTAGGCTGCAAAAGCTAAAGTGTTACTAAGATGGATAAATCAATTTGAATTTCATGTATCAATTACTTGAGATATTAAATGCAGAAAGGGGGTAGTTTCACTGTAGAAAGCTCTTTGCAGTAAGTGCTATGCTTTATATAAATGAGTTATATATCTGGAATATGGCAGGATTTATCAATAAAAGGACGCAACCACTGGACAGGGGATCCTGAAACTGCAAGAACATTTCAAAGGAGAGGCCACAGGGGCTGTTCGCCACTCCAGCTCCACGGGCTTCAGTGGGCCCCCGTGTGGTATGGGCAGTCACCACTCTGGGAGCCACAGGTGGCTGACTTTTCACTGAGCATGTGTATCTCCCCAGGGCATGGAGCCATGGCCACAGGGCTGCGAGCCATGGCCACAGGGCTGCCTGCACCTACATGTCCGAGAATGAAGCTGCAGGCAGAGAACTAGAGAGCTTCTGCTAGGCCGTCATCCAGCAGGACCACAGGAGAGAGGCAGTCTTTAAGAGCACACGGCAGCAGAGGCCTAACATTCGATTCTAGCACCAAAGAACCACAGGCTGGTCACTCCAAGCTGTGAGCGCTGTGGGCTTGTGCTAATTCAGCAAAGCTACAGGAGCAGAGCCACCTAGAACTTTGGGGACAGGTTTCTACCCTGTATGGCTGTGTATGGGGGCAGGACCTCCACCAAGAGGCCCAGAGGAAAAAGCATTGATCTGAAGATGATTTTCAAGTTGTGAGGTTTTATATTTTCTTGAGACCCATTACCCTATCATATCTGTCTATCATATCTAAGATCTATCCATCTATGTGTCATCAATCAATCAATCAATCAATCATTATCATTTGCCTAGCTGATACCACTATTTCGCCTAGGCTGACTTTGAAGTCCTGGTTCAAACATTCCTTTGGTACATGCCATTGCAACCAGTTTCCCTGTCCTCAAGGCTTCCCCCTTTTAGAACAGGAATCTCCATCCTGCCTGGCCAACACTGAACTTAGGAAACAAGACCTTGTTTGAATTTAAAGGCTCACTTGAGTTTTAGAGTTTTAGTTCTGTTGATTACTGCTAAAAGGGGTGCAGACTTTTAGTTCTACTAGGATGCGGTAGTTTCCACATAAAGAGGACACACAGTTTGGGGGTCTGAGGGTGGAATACAATGGGGTGTGTTGAAATCTTCAGGCCTACATACTAGCATCAAGAAGTGAGGATTTGGGAATGATGATTAGGTCATGAAGGCAGAACCCTACAAATGGGATTCATGCCCTCAGGAAGGAGATCCCATGGGATTCTGGGAGATGGCTCAGTCAATAAAGTGCTTTCTGTGCAGGCATGAGGACTTGAGTTCAGATCCCTGGCACCCATGTAAAAGAGCATGGTGCTAGGGGGCACAGCACCAGCCTGGGAAGGGTGAGGGGAGAGGCAGCAAGATCCCTGGAACTTGCTGGTTAGCTCAACTTAGCAAAACTCCCGGTTGCATGCAAGACCCTGTCCCAAAAATATAAGGTAAAGAGTAACTTCAGAAGATGACTAACATTGACCTCTGACCTTCACGTGTGCGTACGCATGCGTGCACAAACACACCTGTTCACCTTTGTATCGTGAAGATACACTGAAAGAACAGCCTGCTGAAGTAGGAAGTGGTTCCTTGCCAAACAGTGAATCTACCAGGCCTTGATTTCAAACTTCCAAGACTAAACCTGGGAGAAATAAATATCTGTTGAGCAAGCTGTCAAGACTCCGGCTTTGGGTTATAGCAACCCCGTCTACAAGTTAGAGCAACTCAAACAGCATCAGGGAGTGAACTTTGGAAGTGGCATGCTGAGGAGATGGTGGTTGGCCGGTCTCCTGAGCTGCGCTGGGCTCTGAGGCACGGCTGCCTCTGGAGCAGTGTCTCCTGGAAAGGGAGGTCAGTGTGATAAAATGCAGATTCCTGGATCCCACTGGCCTTTGACAATGGTAATTGGATTCTTTGCTTTTTCTGACCTATGTTCCTGATAATGCTAAATTTATAGGGATTGATTACTTGACAGCAGAAATTTTATAAGCCAATTCATTTGGGTAATTCTGAATATATTCTGAATATATTCTGAATATATATATGAATCTCCTCCTCCTCCTCCTCCTCCTCCTCCTCCTCCTCCTCCTCTTCTTCTTCTTCTTCTTCTTCTTCTTCTTCTTCTTCTTCTTCTTTGTGGAGTGGGTTGTCCTTGTTAATACATTATTTAACAAATAGGTCCCCCTAGGAAAACAAACACATTAAACACAAAAACAGCTTCTGGTAAATGAAAACCACATGAAGCAACCATTCCATACTCACGTCAATGACTAGTAAAAAGACCCAGACAACGGAAACTCTTGATAGCGTGCAGCACAACAGGTGGCGGTTTGCAGAAGCATGGTAGCGGTTCTTCACAACCCTGAGGACAGCCCACACGATCTGGCAATTCCACGCCTGTGCATCTACCCTAGAGAAATAAAAATAGACTATCTATAAAGAGACAAAAAATGCCGTCTATATAGAAGGTGCTGTGTGCACGTGTTCATGGAGGTAGAATTCAGAGCAGCTGAAAATGTAGAAGTGCCCAAGTGCCCATGATCTGGGGAACGAGTAAGCCAAGGGTTATACAGTGGAATAGTACATGACAATAAAAAGGACCTAAGTCCTGATATAAGCCCTGACACACACATTGTGCTCAGTGAAAGAAGCCACACAGAAAGCCCCACATGCTGTATGATGCCACTTTCCGGAAAGGTTCAGAGCGGGCATATCTACAGAAATAGAAAGGAGGCTATTGGTTGGTGGGGCTTGGTGTAGATTGCGAACAATAGAGTGAGTGCTAATGGCCTAGCCATCCCTTTGGGGAGGGATGGGAACACTCTAAAATTGGATTGTGCTGCTGGCTGCACAGCTCTGCAATAAACCAATGATCAGGGAATTGGGCCCGTTTCTGGTGAATTTTATGGCAGGTAAATTAGACCTCCATAAGGCTTTTAAAAGAAACAGAAGGGGCACCTTGAAACTGAGCAGGATGCATTCTTCCCAAGGCTGCCCAGGAGAACAGCCTCTCTCTGGCCAGAGGGGCCAGCATCCTTCCTACAAAGAATGACCTCAGACCCTGAGCAGACCTGTTTTCTTTCTCTCATCTGATCCGAGCGAGCATCTTGCAAAGCGTCAGTCTCCTGGGGGCAGAAGTCTGACTTCTTTATTCACAGTCAAAGGCGCAGAATCTGGGTCAGTGGAAAGCATGCTTCCTCCTGAGGATCAGGGTCAGGGAGCAGGTGTCAGTCCCACAAATTATAAAGGAGGGCACACGCAGGCAGCAGCATGCAGGGGTGGGGAGCAGCAGAAACGTGCCATCTGCCTCCTGCCTTGGGACTGGGACGGTGCTTCTATTCACAAGCCTGCTCCAGCAAAGGGATATGTCAAGGGCAAGCAAGTCAGGCACCAGATGCCAGGATGCAAAAGTCTCTGTAGCCCTGGAGTTTGGGGAAGTGGAGTGTGCTCCATGAGGGGCAGGCACTAGGAGAGTTCAGATCAGGCTCCAGTGGCTTGAGATCAACAGTGATGTCCCTGGGCTGAGCATAAACTGGTACTGAGCTGTCAGAGGCAGAAGAGGGAGGGGCCTGGGTTTTCCTTACAAACCTGTTATACAGTAATCTTAGCTGCTGTGCTATTGCTGTGACAAAACACCATGACCAAGGCAACTTCTAAAAGAGTTTACTTAGGGTTACAGCTCAGAGGACTACAGTCCATGACTGTGAAGCAAAGGCATGGTAGCGGCATCCGCAAACTCACATCTTGATTCACAAGTATGAGGCTGCAAGAGATAGCTGGGAAGGATATGTACATTTAACACCTCCGAGCCCATCCCCTAGTAACACATCTTCTCTGACAAGGCCACACCTCCTAATCCTTCCCAAATGATTCCACACATTGGGGGACCAAGTATTCAAACACATGAGCCTAGGCAGGCCATTCTCATTCAAACTACCACAGCAGTCACCATAGAACAAGGCTTTTCCTTCCAGAAGAATTACCCATCTTTCTACAACTTCCCCAAAACACGTTTTAAAAGATTTTTAAAAATTTAAAGTATGTGTATGTATGTGTGCCCTAATAGGGATATGTGCATGTTAGTACAAGTGTCCACAGAGGCCAGAGAAGGGCATCAGACCCTGTGGTTCTGGAGTTACAGATGGTTGGAAGCCACCATCATGGGTTCTGGGAACAGAACTGGGATCCTCTGGGAGAATAATATGTGCTCTTGACCGCTGAGCCATTGCACTAGCCCTGATAAAACATTGCATGCGTGTATGGGTGCATGTGTGTGTACATGTGTGCAGAGGTCAGGAGTCAACACCAGGTGTTTTGTCCAATTTCTCTCCTCCTTAGTGTGGAGTGGAGTTTTCAGAGTTTACATGGGTTGAACCAGCCTGCAGAAGAAGAAAGGGGCATTTCTGTATGCCCTTCTAGCTCCTTTGCACCTCCCACCCCCGAGGCATAAGCATCGTGTGCATTGCTGGTACCATGCCTTCCTCGGCACTGCCTGTTTGTATATGCTCTGTGTGGATGGCACCGGCACCTTTACTTTTCTGGTCCAGCTTTCTTGTTCAATCATGTGCTTGTAATGTTCACCCAAGTTGCTATGTGCAGTTGTTCCTTCAATATTGCTATGTTGCTATATTCATATTCCATCATTTGAACACATTACACAATATTTAGCCATGTGACTCCTGCTAAATGTCTGAGTGGTTTCCAGTTCAATGCCATTCTGATGTCTATTGTGGTGTGAACACAGGGTACATTTGTGGTGGGAGTGGGAATCTTGAGTCATAAAGTCTGCACGTGCTCAAATAGACATTGTTCACCAGTGTGTCTGGAGAAATCTGAATGACCAACACAGTATGCATGAAAGAGACAAAATCCAACTCCTACTTTCCCTGTAAGGAGAGGTGTGCACCAAGTACTGATGTTGGAAGCTACATCTTCCCAAATGTTCATGGGTTGAACTCTAACAAAAAGCTCGTCAAATGTGACTGTATTTGGAAACAAGAATGTACAAGAGGTAGATGATTAACACAAAGGGGGGGGCTCTTAGGCTGGTCCTCCATCCAGTCTGACTGATGTCCTTATAAAAAGATTAGATTAGAACACACAAGGCCACAAGGTGGGCCACCACGGGGGACACTGGGACTTAGGTTTCTGAAAGTCTGTCCTGAAGATGTTTTTCTTCTATGGGCGCATGCTCTACATCCTTGACAGTGTGAAGGAGCTCTGGCATGCTGTCTTCTGTCACTTAAACTGTCAGAACCAAACACCCTACCAACAACCAAAAAATAAAGACAGCTTGATCACAGTGAGTGATTTCTCACAGTTCAGGAGTTCAAATATCCAGAATCAAGAGGCCCTCATCAGTAACTTCTTGGCCTACTGACACCCATGTCCTCACTGTGTTCCAACGTGGGACTGTCCTAGCTTGCTTTATGTTACTGTGATCAAAAGCAACTTGGGGAAGAAAGGGTTTATTTGGTTTACATATTCCAATCACAGACCATAACCACGGGAAGCCAAGGCAGGGACTCAGACAGGAACCTCGAGGCAGGAACTGAAGCAGAGACCAGGGAAGAATAGCGCTTCCTAGCTTGCTTCTCAAGGTTTGCTCAGCTTGCCTTTGTATACAACGCAGGACCCCCTAACTGATTAAGGGCGGCACTGATCTCAGTGGACTGGGCCTTCCCACATTAACAATCAGTCAAGAAAACAACCCACGTACTTGTCTTCAGAACAATCTAATACGAGTGTTTTTTTAATTGAGGTTTTCTCTTCCCTGCTGATCACAGTCTATGTCAAGTTGACAAAAAAAAAAAAAAAAAAAAAAAAAAAAAAAAACCTGACTAGCACAATACACGAAGGGAGATCCAGCTTTTTGGTCTTTTCTTATAGGTTGCTGTATCTTACTTTTCTGTTTTGATAACCACCATGACCAAAAGCAATTATGGCATAAGAGTCCATTGGAGGGGAAAGCATGGCAGCAAGCAGCAGGCATGGTGCCAGGAGCAGGAAGCTCAGAGAGGAAACGAAAGCAGAGTGAATCTATCTAGTCTCAAAGCCTGTCCCTAGTGACATAGCTCCAGCAGCAAGGCTACCTCACCAAAATGTCCCCAAACCAAGTGTTCAAATACCCCAGCCAACAGGAGACATTTCTCATTTAAACCACCACAGGTATGGTCTAGCAATTAATTTCCTCTAAGATAAAACTGTCCAGCTTTGAGGGAAGTCCCTTAGGATACAAAGTTGTTCTAAAGTGAGGTGAACATGCCACTCTTCAGGGAAGCTTGTCAAACTCAGAAGGTAAACAACTCAAAGGCTCCAGGAAGCTCCTGAAACTGTTCTTTAGGCCCCTTCCTCCCCAAGCATATATAAGCTGGCCTGCCTTCCAAGGGCCATTCTCAGACCAGCCATTGTGCCTGGAAGAAGTAGACATCAGATGAGCTGTCTGGAAGAGGCTCAGACCAACTGGGCCACTTGGATACGACATTCTTTTTTTATTTTTTATAATTAATTTTATTTATTCATTTTTGTTTGATTATTTATTTGTTGGAGCCCATAAGACTATACAGTAACTGTACAGCTGACAGACCAATAGACTAATCCACAGGAAGCGTGTGTGTACACTTCCACTTGCAGAATTACGGGAACACTCATCTTTTGGGAAGTTTGCTGTCTTATCGGTGGAAACCTTGTGAGGCAATGAAACTCCCTTCAAAATGGGATGTATTCCCAAAACACCTCAGCAGTGTAACTTCTCCTGCCTGGGCAATGGAATGAATGACCTTGCTCCATTTCCCCCATACAGGAGGCCTTAGAGTGGTAGCATTCACTCTTTGTTCTAACCGCCAAATTTACATAGCATCAATCCCACAAAATTACCTGCTAACAGACCACATAGAAATTTCTAAAGAAGACATGCACTGAGTAGGAATGTAGCATGCCCCACCTTTGCTAACAAACAAATCTGGGTGTTCCCAAAACTCGTTATCACAGAGATTGGTCGAGGAGAATGGGTGAATATCAGGTATTTCCCCTTGGATCCTGGCTCTTTCCTGGGTGGGTGTCACCTATTCCCAAGTGCTGCTTTGTCGGGTTTTACCGCCCTTTTTGTGATTTTGATATGCATTTTATCATTGTCTTTGCCTATGGGATTTTCCAACTACATCTGTAAAAACTCGACACCTCGTGGAGACCACCCCTTCCTCTTCTTCTCCTCTCTGCATCATCATGCAAAGGGATAAAGATCATGTAGCAGTAACATACTTGAGTTAATTTTGTTTTACCCTCAGATCTTCACTTGCCTTATTCTTCCTATTCTGAGCCCTATACTGAGGCTGGTACTCAAGGCCTCTGATATTTATTTATTTTTACAGGCCAATTCCAGTTCCTCCTCCCTATTCTACTCCTGCTCCCCTCTTCCTCCCACCACCCCTCATCTATTTGTCAGAGAGGATAAGGCCTTTTATGGAAAGTCAACTAAGTCTGTCCCATCATGTCATTGAGGCAGGACCAAGGTCCCTCCCCAACCCCGCCCCACCCCGCCCCACGCCTAGGCTGAGCAAGGTATCTCCCCATAGAGAATGGGCTCCACAAAGTCAGCTCACGCCTTAGACTTAGATCCTGGTCCCCCTGCCAGTGGCCCCATATACCACCCAAGCCTCACAACTGTCACCTGTATGTGGGGTTTTATGCAGGTTCCTCAGTTGTCAGTCCAGTACTAGCTCGGGTCAAATGATCCCGTGGGTTTCCCCACCGAGGTCTTGACCCCTTTGCTTATATTATTGTTCTTCATCTTTAATTATACTCCAGGAGCTCAGCCCATGGTTAGTTGTGGGTCTCTGCATCTGCTTCCGTCTGTTTCTGGATGAGGGTTCTAGCGTGTAGGCTGGTTTTCCTTTGCTTTGTGTTTGGTATCCACTTATGAGTAAGTGCATTCTATATTTGTCTTTCTGGGTCTGGGTTACCTCACTCAGGATGATTGTTTTCTAGGACTGTCAATTTGCCTGCAAATTTCAAGATGTCATTGATTTTTACTGCTGAGTGGTACTCCATTGTGTAAGTATACCCCCATTTTCTTTATCCATTCTGCAGCTGAGGGGCACCTAGGCTGTTTCCAGGTTCTGACTTTTACAAATAATGTTGCTATGAACATAGTTGAGCAAATGCCCTTGAGGTGTGAGTGTGCCTCCTTTAGGTATATACCCAAATGTGATATTGCTGGGCCTTGAGGTAGATTGATTCCTAATTTTCTGAAAAAACCCCATACTGATTTCCACAGCGGCTATACAAGCTTGCACTACCAATAGTAATGGAGGAGTGTTCCTCTTACTCCACATCTGGAGAGCACATTCTTTAGCCTGTTGAGCTGGCCTGCAGGGTGTGCAAGGAGTCCCTGGTTTCCAGTTTTCATGGGCAGTCACTCAGGCTGTGATGGGCTATGGTGACACATCTGTCTTTGAGTCATTTTTACTCCTGTAAGTAACCTCAATTTTGGTGGTCTCGGAACTTGGATCTGTGGTCAGTTCCCTATCTGTGGTTAGCAGACATTTCTTCATAGCTCCGTAGGAAGAGTGGGACACTTCAGACCAGGATCTCACTTTCATGCACCTCTATCTCCCAAAGAGGACCAGCCTCAAATATCATACGGAGGGTTAGCCCCTCAACACAGGCGTGAGGGCACAGTAAACACATAGTGTGACTCTCTGAAACAGTCGCTTTTGTCAAGTTCTTTACAGTTTACGGTGGCCATTCTCATAGGCCATCTCACCAGAGATACAGGAGCGTCTACTCATGAGGGGCCTGAGAGTCCAGATCTTCTGAACTTCGAGCTAGCTCGCCCTTGTCTGCATCAAACTGTCAAGCCAAATCCAGCCACTTCAGATCGTGGGGGACCAGGGCTGGCCTCACACCCATCTCCAGCTCAGGGCCGAAAAGGAAAGGAGGCATGGCTGAGTGACGGATTGTACACAAACTGTCTGAACTGCGCAACTTCTAATGGACCCAGAAAGTTCAAGGCCGACCTGGAAGCAGGCCAGCACTGGGGCTCCGGGGCTCTTCAGGTTTAAAGACCCTGAAAATGTCCTAGCTTTCTTAACTCTGCTTCACTTACATCTCCCCGTGCCCTATCAGCCTCTCTTTCACCAGATCTCTTTGCCATTTACCGAGGACTACAGTGCCGCTCCACCCACGCAGGTCCCATTCCAGGAGTGATTGATGACCGCTGGACACACACAGATGGACGCCGAGAGCCACGTCTGCTCCTCTGTGCGCCTCAGTGGCGGCAGCGACGCGATTTTTCATGTGCGAGTTGGCTTGTGAGTCCTCGTCGGGCTCCCGAGCGTAACCAAACCCAGACAGGCTCCGTGAGATGAAAAATAAAGTGCAATGTTTATGATGCCATGAAATGCCTTCTTTTTTCCTCCTAAAAAAAGAAACGTATTTATTTCTGTGCGTGTATGGGTTTGTGGTGAGTGCGGGAGGATTAAGCCTTTGAAACTGTCGATTTATATCCTTGAGTTATGTGAGGTCTTTGTCTTGCTGGAGAGAGCTTTCCAGATTGGAAAAGTGAGAGTCAAGCCCTCTGCTCTATCCCGGGGGAGCTCATTTGTTAAGTATTTAAGGAGCATCTACTGGCCAAAGCTGGGGCACAGGGAGCCTCTGGGAGGATCCACTGTTGCCCTGGTGAAGACAGTAGTCTGCAAGGTGAGTAGTTCAGCTTGTGGGAAGTGGAGGGAGCTTCCTGAAGAAGGATAGGGGAGGGGATGCTAAAGGATACAGAGAAACCAGCCTGTGGAGGCAAGTGGGTCCCAACAGCAGGAGCGGTATCCTCAGATAGGGAGGTGAGTGGTCTCGAGTAGCTGGGCCTAAATCTCAGCCTTGCTCCATCTCTTCTATTTGGCCAAAGGAAGAATGGGGAGAGAAGCTGTGACTTCCGCAGTGGGGCTATGGAAGGGCAGTGCTATTAGTGGCAGGGAGTGAGCAGCAGCCCTGGGCATATAGGAAAGGCTTGCAAGTCATCACCTACTTACTTCTTGGGGCTTGAGTAGAGAAGGGAAGAGAGAGAAGAGCAGAGTAAGACAGAGCCTGACAGTGAGGGAGGTGCAGACCCTACCTTGCAGATCTCATGATGTAGGAAGTGTAGGTCTCAGGGCCTGGTCTCAGTTCTGCAGAGAATCAACCAGGTGGTCTAGAGATGCTCTCTTAAGAGATGTGTTCCCAAGAATTCCAGGGTGAGAGAAGTTCCCAAAGGGTCATCTGAGGATGTGTGCCCAACTCACAAGGAAGGAGTGTAAGAAATCCACAGGCAAGAGAGGGATGGTGTCCAAAGAGCCTGCAAGAGCTCCTGTCCAGTTTTAGGAGGAGGATAAGAAGCTGAGTTGAGGTGGGCACTGGGCCTTTGTTGAGGAGGCTGCCTACAGTGAGGTTGTGGACCCAGGGGTAAGTTCGGTGCCCATGCCGAGCCTCTGTAAATGGGATCTCCTGAGTTCAGGGTTATTTTTCTGGATGGAGAGAGGGCAGTGGGACAGGTGCAAGGAGAGAGATGGGTAGGCAAGTTGACCATCAAGAGAGGCAGGGGAAGATGAGAGGGATATAAGGGTGCCTGGGACCTAGAGCAGGGCAGCCTAACTCAGCAGAGAATAAGGTCAGGTTTATGGACAAGACTCTGCATACTGGATACATAGAATGTGCAGGAGTCAGCAGCCAGGAAGGACTCGGGCAGAATGTTCCAGGACAGGAGTGAATGTGGGTACAGACCTGAAGCGGAGGAGGCAGCGCTTGAGTGTGTACCCAGGGCAGGAGTGAAGGTTCAGACCAGGGAACTGTAAGTCAAGCATGGAGACTAAGACGTGACCTTGGGTGGGGTTGAGGGACTGTCTGGGAGAGGTGGGTCCTTTAGCAGTCAGGGACCCAGCTCTGGGACTGAGCCTAAAGAACACATTGGCTTAACCTTCCTGCGTAGGTTTTCCTCCTTATGTATAAAGACTCTCGTGAGAACATCCTTTTTTTTGAATGGTACTTGCTGAGGGCCTCCTGGGCGCTGGGATGTCTAAGGTGCAGAATAATAGACGCAAAGGCCCCTGACCTCATGGGGACACAGGTCAGACTACAGTGGGAAAGTGGAGCATGGGGAAGACATGGTAAAGGTGGGAAGGCTGGGAAGCTATGCAGGATAGTCGGTGAAGAGAAACTACCTACAGAGTCCCACTTAGAGACAAACACTCTTAGTGTGTCGGGGCTTCTCCTTTTATTCTTCTTTCAAAAGCAGTGGATGTTTTAGTTGTATCCAGGAGAAAAGAAAAGCTCTGATGTCTTGGAACATACAGACAATCGATGCTATTATGTAACAGAAGAATATAGGTCAAGGCAACCTGTTTAGCTCCCACGTTCTCCACAGGATCAGCTTTTGCAAACCAATCAGGAAACAGAGACCTATGGCAGATCACTAGATACCAGGAATTCTCTGGGTTACCTGCTTTGATATTCACCTCACTGTTCTGCCTCCTGGTTCCAGGGTCGCTATGTATTTTGGTCAAACATTCCACTTAGTAATTAGTTACTCATCACCCTCTAAAACCACACACATGTAATTCCAGCATTTGGGAGACAGAAAGGCAGGAGGACAAGAAGTTGAACATTACTTTTGGAGGTATCCTGTTACAGGGTGAAAGAATCCAGTACTTAACATACCTTCTCGTTAGGGTAACATTTGTGCTCTAGGAGGAGTTTGTAGTGTCATCTCAAATGTATTTTAATAAATAAAGGCTGCCTGAAGATCTGAGAGTAAAACAGTCCCAGTGGTCAGTCTTACAGACCAGGTTATGGCAACACACACCTTTAATCCCAGTAGCCATAATGATGCACCTTTAATCCAAGTAGGCACACTAGTTGCCATTGAAACTGGGAGGTGCATGCCTTTAATCCAGGTGGTGCATGCCTTTAATACCAGCCGTAGACAGGAATATAAGATGCAAGAGGGGGGAAGAGACAGCTCTCACACACACAGTCTCATTCTGAGATTCCCGGAGGCAGGATCACCATTTCAGACTGAGGTGGAGGTAAGAGCCAGTGCCTGGCTGTTTCACTTTTCTGATCTTCAGATTGAACCCCAATTTCTGACCCCTAATTTTTCTTATTAATCGTGTTTCATTTAATTGTGCTTCAGGAGTTGTTGGCACAGCCCTCATTAGTGGGAAAATAAAATCCAGATTTTCCACGTGTAGAGACAGTTTTGGGAGGGAGAAATATAAAAGTAGCCACTCAAGGTCGGGTTCTGTTGCTGTAGGATGTCCACAGTTTCACAGTGATGCACTGTTTTGTCTTTGACAGGGAAAAGGTCGGAGGCTGTAAGGCTTGTCGTGATAAAGCAAGGAAAGGTGAGCTGAGGGCAAGGTGCGCTGATCGCCAGCTGGAGCTCTGATGGCCAGAGAGATCGTAGGGACACCAGTATTGGTTTTATTTTTCATGTTTTTACAGGGCTGGGCATGGAACCCAGGGCCTGTCTGGTTTGCAAAGTGCTCTACCACTGGGCTCCATCAGCAGCGCCCCCCTTCCCGGGTCATGTTTTGGACACCATGTTTCATTATGTAACTTATCCTAGTCTGGAACTGTGTAATTCAAGCTGGCCTTGAATTTGAGATCCTCCTGCCTCAGCTTCCATGTGCTGGGATCCAGGTACCTGGTCACTAATTTTGAGTATCCCATTCAGTGTTATGGAATATGTTCCCACAGTTGTGTGACAGTCACCACTGTCTACCTGCAGACCAGGTTATCTTTCATAACTGACACCCCATCCTGATAAATACAAATTCCCAGCTTGTCCCTCCACCTGCCCCACAGCCCCCTGAGGCTGATGTTTCTCAGCACCTCACACAAGTGGAGCCACAGTATTGCCTTTATGTTTATTTCACTTAGCGTAATAAACTCAGTGTTTATCAGCCTTCATTTTGTCTTTCAAGACAGGCTCATCAGTTTGGCTAGGCAGGCTCGCCAATGAGCCCCATTGGTCAACTTATCTCTGCCTTCCAAGTGCTGAAGTTACAGAGAGGCTTCCCAGCTTCTGGCTTTGGCAAAGGTGCTGGGGATCTGAACTCGGGTCTTCATACTTTCACAACCTCTCATCCCTACCTTTTACTAAGAAATGAAAGCCTGNGAATTTTTCTTATTAATCGTGTTTCATTTAATTGTGCTTCAGGAGTTGTTGGCACAGCCCTCATTAGTGGGAAAATAAAATCCAGATTTTCCACGTGTAGAGACAGTTTTGGGGAGGGAGAAATATAAAAGTAGCCACTCAAGGTCGGGTTCTGTTGCTGTAGGATGTCCACAGGTTCACAGTGATGCACTGTTTTGTCTTTGACAGGGAAAAGGTCGGAGGCTGTAAGGCTTGTCGTGATAAAGCAAGGAAAGGTGAGCTGAGGGCAAGGTGCGCTGATCGCCAGCTGGAGCTCTGATGGCCAGAGAGATCGTAGGGACACCAGTATTGGTTTTATTTTTCATGTTTTTACAGGGCTGGGCATGGAACCCAGGGCCTGTCTGGTTTGCAAAGTGCTCTACCACTGGGCTCCATCAGCAGCGCCCCCCTTCCCGGGTCATGTTTTGGACACCATGTTTCATTATGTAACTTATCCTAGTCTGGAACTGTGTAATTCAAGCTGGCCTTGAATTTGAGATCCTCCTGCCTCAGCTTCCATGTGCTGGGATCCAGGTACCTGGTCACTAATTTTGAGTATCCCATTCAGTGTTATGGAATATGTTCCCACAGTTGTGTGACAGTCACCACTGTCTACCTGCAGACCAGGTTATCTTTCATAACTGACACCCCATCCTGATAAATACAAATTCCCAGCTTGTCCCTCCACCTGCCCCACAGCCCCCTGAGGCTGATGTTTCTCAGCACCTCACACAAGTGGAGCCACAGTATTGCCTTTATGTTTATTTCACTTAGCGTAATAAACTCAGTGTTTATCAGCCTTCATTTTGTCTTTCAAGACAGGCTCATCAGTTTGGCTAGGCAGGCTCGCCAATGAGCCCCATTGGTCAACTTATCTCTGCCTTCCAAGTGCTGAAGTTACAGAGAGGCTTCCCAGCTTCTGGCTTTGGCAAAGGTGCTGGGGATCTGAACTCGGGTCTTCATACTTTCACAACCTCTCATCCCTACCTTTTACTAAGAAATGAAAGCCTGTGTCTTCTGGTCTCTGATGCCCATGTGTCTGCTCCACCACCAGGAGTACTTCTGGTGAAGAAAAGCAGGTTAACTCAGAGTGAGGTGGCAACAGTCTCTGTTCTCTGCATGAATTTGGTGAACCCAGGGACTCTGGCTTCCCTGACTCTCAGTAAGGCTGGGTTGTGCTTCTGTTTCTTGGTTCTCCCCAGGTTCTTAGCCAAGGGGACCACGTCTGGTATCAGTCTTCGAAAGGCTGTTATGTCCCAGGATGTCCTGTGCCCAGAACTGTTAGGAGTGGGAATTGGTGACTCCAAAAGTGGCCATTCCCTACCAAGACTGTAAAATGGACCAAAGGAGCTGCGGCAAGTGTGCACACCCTCAGGTGGGACTCTTGTCAGTCTCCAGGAGCATTCTGGCACAGTGCCCTCTGCTTTTCTTCCAAACATCTGATAACTGCTATTTCTTCACTCTCTGGTGAACTCTCCAGTGAAGCCTTTCTCAGCACAAATCCGTGGGTATTCTCTACACGGACACAGGCTGACTGAAAAGCAAGCAGTGGGACAGACTCAGGGAAGGAGATGCTTTGCTCCTCCTGGCTCTGGGGATTCTGGGAGCAGGAGCATCTACTGAATTGAGCACACATTCAGTACTTGGACTCTATATGGCTCATACCCATCAGACCTAAGCCCTCATGGCCAGCAAGTGGAAGACCCTGGGGAGTGAGAGCAGACTCAACAGTGAGGTCTAGACAGAATCACAATACAAACAGGAGGCTCTACCATATCACACCAAATTCTGCACTAGGGCACTTGCATAATGAGAGTAAACAGGGCTTAGGGAACTCTCCATGGGCCAGGTAGTCTAAGCACACTGCATTCATTTGGCTCAATTTACTCCCCTCCGTGGCCCCGGGATTGTGATGATCACCACATTGTAGATGAAGTCATGGAGCCTCAGTGACATTGTGTCTTCCAATTTCGTGCACCTAGTATGTGGGACTTGGCTTGTGAGCTTGGGCTCTCTGAAACTGGAGTCTGAGCTCTGCGTGCCTTGCCATTTGACCCTAAAGCAGGCTAATCTGATTTCTGGGAGGATTTGGGAATGCATGGTCTAACAAGGAAAGCAGAGCTGATGGAACCACCAAAATGGCGATCTCCAGGGCACCGGGCTGTCGTGTTTCAGGTTATTTCTATCGTTTTATCCTCTAAAGCATGTTTGTGAAATACCCCTGAGCCTTGTGCTGGAGTCTGGAGTGATGAGAGCTAGGGCTAATTAGTTTTAGTGTCTTGCCCTGGGAAAAAACTGTAGCCTGAAGGACTCTGGGTAAATTTGGTTCAGAGATGCAGGTGAGGTAATCTGCACACGGACTGAATCGAGGTTTTCATTCTGGAATGCCTATGATGCAAGTGAGCAACAATGAGCTGGTTGGTCCCCCGTCGTCCCCCCCCCCCGCCCCCGCACAGCTGAAGAATTCAGCCTTCTAGCATGGATTCAGGTTTGCCTTCCCTTTGAAAGGTTTGGAATTTCTTGCCAATACCTGGTTCTTGCAGACCCTGTGGATTTGACTGCTGATCCTGCAGACCAGTCATTTTATTCCTGCCTGAGACCCATGGGGACCTTGAGGGCTCCTTTCAGCCCATACTCACACTCATATCCACAACTGGCTACTTACTCAAACTCCTGGAATATTGAGTCATGGCTTGACCCCGGGGCCCAGGAACCTTCTGCCCTAGAGGAGGCAGTATTCAGGCCTGGCCTGGCATTCCTGATGGAGGTGTCTGACTTCCCTGGGCACAGCTAGCATTGACAGCTTGGGCTTCTGCTCTTTCCATAGGCTGGCTGTGAAGGCTTCTGTGCCTGGCTGATCAAAGAAAAACTTCATCAGGGACTGGCAAGGCAGCTACAGGGCCACTGCTTCAGTCACAGGGCAGTGGCAGGAATCCTGTATGGTCAGTGGCAAAGGTGCACCGCAGAGGCCTGTCATGATACTGGGATGGACTTCTCTGGAGAGTCTTTTCCCACCCTGAGAGCCATATGCTAAGCAGAAGTCTTATGGTTTGAATCTACAATGTGATTCAATTGTGGGATGATGACTTCCAGGGTGGCAATACTGGTTTAGGGGGCTGCAGAGCCTTTAGGAGGTGAGATGGGAGATATAGCTAGCTAGAGGTGGGTCTTTGAAGGTGGCAGCTGGGCCCTGGTTCTTACCACTGTGCTACATAGTCCCATATTGACCACCCTCTATACCTGATCCATCATTCTGAATTCCACCATACCTGCCCCACCATGATGGACTGAGACTCTCAAACTGGGAGCTAGAGTACACACCTCCTCCTTTAAATTGTGTCTGTCATGTATTTTCTTATGGTGACACAAGACATATATGGTACAGAATCTACAGGAAATGTAGATTAAAGATGATGAGCTAGTTGGTTGGATGATAACTTCCAGTCACAGCAACAGTAGGGTCATGAGCCAGGAAAAAAAAAAAAGGATAATTAAGAAAGTTGATGGGGCTCTGGAAATAAAACACATCTGAGGATCTGGGAGATGATTGTTAGCTCATCCCAGGCCCCCCAAAATTGGAAAATGATCTCCCAGCGAGGTGGTACTTCCTACTTTCCAAGTCTATTTCCTTTACTGCTTTGTAAAGACTTAATTTTTCTTAATTGTGTATAGGTGCATAAGTGTAGGTACCTGAGGAGACCAGAAGGGGGCATGAGATCCTTGGAGCTGGAGTTATAGGTGGTTGGGAGCCATCTGACATGGGTGTTGGGAACTGAACTCCAGTCCTCTGCAAGAGCAATAAGAGCCCTTACCTGTGGAGCCTTCTCTCCAACCCACCTTTCTTTACTATTATCTCCTCATCCTTTTCCCAGATGGTAGAGGAAAGCCTCTACCATCACACAGATGAGGGGCAGGGGAACACTGAGATTTACCCAGGGTCCCACAGCTAAGTTGTGGAATGCAGGCTCAAACTCAGCTCCTCCCCTGCCTCAAGATCCTTTCCCTTGACTTTGCATAGCACTTGACACTGCATGTGACTTCTGAGCATCCCATTGAGAAGTGGGGTGTCTGGTGGGTTGACTATTAGTGCCCATTTTAGTGGCTGAATGGGGTCTCTGGGGAAAACTTGTCAGAAGACTTTTGAGTAGGAACTTCCAGGGGACACCTACAATTTGTTTATCAGACTTCCTGATGATGATGCCAGGAGGGACAGCCAATAACGCACCAGCTGGAAGAGGGGAGAAGACCGCAGAACATTCGATGTGTTCATGGCACTGTGGACCAGCTGCAGAACCTTGGGCAAGTTGCTTAATGAGAGCAGATGTTTAATGAATGTCCCCTCCCTCTCCTTTCTTCCCTCTGGAGAGAGAGAGAGAGAGAGAGAGAGAGAGAGAGAGAGAGAGAGAGAGAGAGAGAGAGAGAGCTGCTGTCTTCAAGTATTTAAAGCTCCAAAGCTCCATTTGACTAAAGAGGTGTCGTCTGTATTGTAACCTGGTAGCTACCAGCTGAGTCCTGCGGACTGCCAGCCTGGGATCCTTTCCTAGTTCTGCTGTGTAGTAGTTTCCAGATTGCAGGCAAGTTGTACCCTTGAGTCTCTCCTATGAAACAGATCACAGCAGCACTGAGCTCCCAGGACGGCTGTGGAACCTACTCTAAATGTCAGCCAGATGCTCACATGTTGAGAGAGTGTCCTGTGCTCTTAGGGTCCCGGAAGGAAAAATGAGATCAGTGCTGCAGTCACAGGCGGTCGAAGCTCTGCTCCATACCCTTCAGAAATGCTCAGACCTTTCTCTTGATGAATGCATTTCCGTGCCTCCAAGGAGAAAACAGAAACCCTTAAAACAACTTCTGCAGGCATCTCATGTGGCTCGGGACAAGACAGGCTCATTTTGCATCCTTTGATTTCTGGCTCTCTGCACTCCACCTGTAACAACATTTGAAATTCCCTGCATGTTCCGTGCTTTCTGCCTCTGGCCTCGGGGCCTTTGTCCATGCAGTTTCTTCTGCCTAGAACATTCTTCCCTCCTCCTGGTATTTCTCCAGGGGTCTTTCAGCTTTCAGCATAAGCATCAAATTTTCAATGAAACCTTCCCAGATTCTCCAAGTGAAGACAGTTCTTATTCTCTTCTTTCTTTGCCTCTCTTTGCATGCATGTGGCTGAAGCCTGGGCTGTGGCCTACCACTGCACGTAACTCCATACACTCATGACACACTGTTCTCCTCCGTGACAGCACAGACTGATTATTCATGCAATTAGTTAACTTGATGTCATCCTGAACCTCATGAGAGCAAGCACAACCCTGCCTTACTCACTGTGCACAGAAGGTCCCCTGTTCAGTGCATGGCTGATACTCAGGAAACATCTGTGGGCTGGGTGAGCGCACTTCCACACCACCACAGCTGGACAGGGCTGCCCAGGGGACTGTGAACTCTGTGACTAAAGCTGGGGCACCTGAATTGAAGAGACTCTGGGTGAGCTGCAACTTCTGCTTGCCACTGCTTTTCAAGGTCTCAGTCTGCAATATTTTCAGGACATCAGCCAAGACTCGTGGAGCTGAGGTTTGATTCTTCCGGTAGAGAGGAGTGTAGCACCTGGGAGAAAGGGGGAGAGGGTGGATTCCCCAGTGTGGGGAAGGACTGCTGCAAGAGAAGAAGGTGGGGGTGCATCAGGACGGCCTGGCTGAGGCATCCTGGATCCCCAAGTCTTGGGTATCCATTACTGTTAGGCCTTCCTGCTTCTGCCCACCTTTTGTAGAACCCTAGACTATTCTTTCAATCTTTACCAAAAAATGTCCCCAGATACCAGGCCAGCAAAAAGACTGAGAGAGGGTCTAAAAAGAGATTGGGGTGAGTGGCCTCCTCAGTAAGAGGTTGTAGGTGTGCCCCCACTGAGCACTGAGGTAGCCATGAGTCCTTGGGAACACGTGGGGTCATGACCTGCACACAGATAAATACCTGGTCTACCTGCTTGTGTTTAATATGTCACGGATGAGGCCTGCTTCCAGGATTCCTGCCTGTGTTCATTCATCCAGTTCAAAGGTCCCCAGAGCAGTCTGGACAGCAAGGTTACTAGAACCCGGAGGCACATCTGCCCCTCTCCTGCAGCTAGCAGGCTTAAGAGGCCATTGCCAGCCTTGGGCTCACCAGCAATCAAGGGCAAGGATCCTGGCGAATTTCTCCCCTGCCAAGACACAAATCCCTCGGAGGTGCGCCGAGTTATTTTTGAGTCTTCTGTGCACAATCTTATCCCTCGTTTCCAGGAATTGCATTGGCACCCGAGGCCCTTGCAAGCTGCAATTTACTAGAACAAAATCAAATCCCCAGTCAGATTCAGAAAGCAATGAAATAAATAGAATTGCATTTTTCATTTTGCGTCAAGACTGGGAGACACGCCCCAGCACAGCTCCAGTGCCCCTTGTTTCTCATCCTTTTCGAGAGACTATTGGTCAGTTGTAGGAGACTTTGCTTTAAACGGGGACCCTGGGGGAAAAGAGGAAAACAAAGCTCCCTTTCCTTCCCAGGGCTTCTGAAGCCAACTGTTTCCCTGGTTTGTTTCTTCAGTCTGCAGACTTCTCCTCCCCAAACATTCCCCCTGCTCGTTTTTCTCAAGAAAGAGCAGGAACTGAGCATCTAGAAAAGCAGGCATCCATGGAAGAGCTGGCTGTGCATTTTCCAGCGGACAGAGAGAGGCCTTTCCGATGACTGTGGGGAGTCACCTTTCCACACAGCAGGCTAGAGCTCAGAGTCCATGGCACAGACGGCGCTGAGGGCCTCCTCTGCCTTCTTCCTTTTTTGCTGTCTCCATCTGTGTGCTGGCATCGCCTGGACTGGCCTCACTTCCTTAGGATAAGGTGGATGGTCTTGGAACATGCAGGTTGTTATCGGTGTTTTTAGACTTGGCTCCACCCTGCACTGAAAAACTAACTTCTACATGGCCAGAAATTAGACTTTTAACTCTTGTCTGTTGCTTATAGTGGATCAGGCTCTGGCCATTAGACAGAACAAGGTGACCTTTCTTTTTTCTTTGAGTCTTCTGGGGGTTGGAGGATAACACTTGTGACATCGCAGAGTCTAACTGAAGATGCTGAGGCTCAGAGGGACTTAGTAACCAGTAACCAGTCCAAGGTCACACAGCAAATTAGGCCCGGTGTCTCTGAGTTCTCTATTTTGCTCCACATGGTCCAAGATTCAAGGGAGCCCTTCTGAGCTGTGTCCTTGGCATGGGAAGTGGAATGAGATGTCTGGCGGGGCTGAGCTCTGTGGCAGAATGACAAATGGCTCCCTTGTATTGCTAGGAAGTGGGTTCTGGGAACCAGGGCAGCGAGAAGAGCCATTTGTCCACCTCCCAGTCACCATTGCAGGGAGTGACAAGGAGCAGGCTGTGATTTCCCAGCTCATTACTGGCAGGGACTGCCACCAGGCAACCAGCGCTTCAAACAGGAAGAATAGCTATTCCTGAGGCCAAAGCTAGGCAAAGAGCATCCTTTTCATGGAAGCTGCTACAAAAGCCAGAGCATCTCAACCCTGCAATTTCACGTATCTAGGTATGTGTAATCCCTTAAGCACTGTAATATGCCAGACTGTGGTTAGATGAATTCTCATTCCTAGATGATGAGAAGGCGCTCAGCAAGGGCCTGTCAAAGCCTTAAGGCCCCTCTCCTGCCTTCAGAATTCCCTTTCTAGACATGTACCCTATGAGATGGCAGAGATGGAGACAGAGATGTATGCTGCAGTACTGAATTAGATCCAGTCTTAACAGTCTACCATTAAAATGAAGCAGTAGGCTGTGGTGTCTCCGTCTGGTAAATTATGAATCATTAGAAAATTATGGAAAGAATTCTAATGGAAATGGAAAATGCTGGTGATGGTATCAGGTGAGAACATCAAGACACGTATCTGTAGATGCAGTGACCTTCCACCTCTGTGACTGTGCTTAAAGCAATTAAGAGTTATTCTTCAGATTATGTGTGTGTGTGTGTCGGCATGTATGTGCATGTGAGTGCAGGTGCCCATAGCAGCCAGAAGAGGGCATTGGATGGCCTGGAGCTATTGTGAGGTACCTGGCATGGTGCTGGAAACTGCCCTGCAGTCCTGTGGGAGACAACTGTGTACTCTTCGCTCAGGAGTGGTCTCCAGCCTTTCTCCCACAATGGCTGTACTATTATCTCTACTTCCCCAACCTTGGAGCAGAGAAGGCAAGAGAGAACATGTCAAATGTGAATGCTTTCTTCCTGAAAGGGAGCCACTGGGTGAACTAAAGAGTTCCCATTTTTTTGTGTGTTGTTATTTCTGACATCTTTTTTTCTTTTCTAATTGTCTCACCTTCCTCCTACCTGCTGAGTCACTTGAGTTTCAGCCCCCAGGGTAGATGCTCGAAGAGGGCGCTTAGTCCTCAGACTCCCAAGTCCTCTGCAACTTTGGGCTCACTCACTATCCCCATTCTATTCCCATACTCGAGGCTCCATGAAGAAAACCCTCCCCTTCTCTGCTTAAGTCTTCCCCACCCCTACCTATCTCGGGCTTCTCCAGCAATGTGATGTCTCAGGTCCCTTCAGCGTAGTCTGAACACACGTGACTTTGTGTCCCCACTTTAACCAGCCCCCTTTGCTGTTGTCCTTGGAGCAGAGTGTGTTTTACGTCCATCCACCTCCCATGTCCTGGTGCCCCACATAGTGTTCTGTGATGGCCCTTTATATTCTGGGTAATCAGTCATAGACTCAGAGAGGTTCAGGCTGTTGTCCAAAGTTACACAGCTAACAAGAGGAGCAGAACTGACCCCAGAACTCAGGTCTTCTTCTCTCCAAATGTCCATAGGCTTTCTCTGCACTGGCTATCTCAGGATGGAAGAAATTCAGGATGTTTTATGTATTTGAAAGGCTCAGGACAATAGCCCCATTGATAAAAAAGAATAATAGATATGGCTGGGGGTGACCAAGGGGATGACATTTAGAGACACATATAGGTTATCTCTTTCTCTGGAAAACTGACCCCTGCCTTGGGCATCCTTTTGGGGGCCAGGGAAGCCCACTCGGGTAAGTACTCCTGTTTATACAAGTGACTGAGAACACTGGCGTCAATCTCTGAGTGTCATGTGGCCACAGAGGCACTCACATTCCACCCCAGCTCTGGGGCTTACTTGCTGTGTGATCCTGGGCAAGTTACTTAACCACTCTCATCCAGATTTCTTATTGTAACATGCTTGTGGTTATAGTTCCTGGCCTCCCAGGATCGTGGAGAGGACTGAGGGAGTGAATCAGTGTAAAGAGCTCACAGTAGCCCCAGGCACACCTCAAGCCTGATACAAACGCCATGCATCTGTGCCTGCCAGTTTGTCCCATGATGTGGACAAAGGGACACGGCATTGATCACTGGGAGACATGGCTCTGTCCTGACTCTGTCCATAACTGTCTTTTCCTCTCATTGTGCCTGACTGTACTCTTCCAGGTGTGGGATCTGGGAGGTTGAAGATTCATCCGGGGGGATTCTTCCCGGTTGCTTCTTTGATTGTCATGGGGCTCAGTGTCTTGAGTAGATGGAAGACTGGGGGGAGTCACAGCTTCCTCATGCCCCACTTCTCGATTAGCAGCCTGGACTGTCTGTGTGCTGAGGAGCAGACATGGGCTCATCCTGCCCTCCAGGGGCCGACTGTACTCCTTTTCCATTTGGCAAAGTCCAAAACCCAACTCCAGTGGAGCCTCTGGGTGAACTGGTCAGACCCCAGTTCTGGAGAGACCCAGTCACTATACACTTCAGAGTGGCAGTCTGTAAACAAATTTAGGAGGCTGGGTGATCCCAGCTGGGGTACTGGTAGGAGGTGGCCAGGGAGGATGTGACATCAAACCAGAAAGATCCACAGGAAGTGACCAGAGCTGTGAGAACAACGATCCTCAGAAGACAGTCACCAGGACTGAGACCATCCTGAGGTTGGCAGAAGAGCTCCAGGGGAAGGACTAACCACAGGACCTTGGACAGCTCTGGTGAGGGAGTGGGAAGCAAGACTCATTTTCCCTGGGGTGAGCTTGAAAGAGCTATCCCCAAAACACTGAGGTGTTCCTGAACAGGCTCCCTGTGGGGCTGCTGGGTGTTCCCTCTATTCCAGCCCCCAGGATTTCCCACTGCAAAGCTGGCAAATTCGGGCCAGCTGCACAGCCAGTAGGGGCCTGGAGCTGGAATGCAGGCTGGGGATTGTACTGAGGGGTAGCAAGCAGATCATAGCCTGGGGCGGCCCCTTTCTCGGAGTGTGCAGCCCGGCCTCCCTGAGCTTCTCAACTCCACACCATCTGCTCTGTCAAACCCCCTGTTTAAATTCTCCGCGTGTCTCGCCTTGCACAAAATAATTAGCATCCATTTGTTCCTGGTGCTCGCTCTGCGACATTCCTCATCGCAGGAGCTTTCAGCGCGCCTCACAGACGCTCCCATTTCCACGCAAAGTTGAAAATGGCTTAAGTGGGACTCCGCGGGTCCCACTCACTTCGGCTCGCTCACCAGCATCTGGCGCGGGCTTTCATTTCCTCCCATGCGGTTCTTAGTTGCCTTCTGTGGGGCCTAATAGTGAGAAGGGAAATGAGGGACTCGGGCAAGAGGAAAAACTGGCTTCCGTGGACGCCTTGGATGCTGGAAAGTCAATCTAGGAGTGTGTGTCCTGGGGTAGACATTTAAGGTGGCAGCCACTTGGGCCCTTCCACAGGCACGGGACTTTGGTAGGAAGAAGCATACGACCTGAGTAGCAAAGGAGCTCCAGACACCCTATCACAACTGAGGCATCCAGTCTGCTGTCGAGCAAAGCTTTGTGCCATCTGCAACTGGCATGTCCCATCACAGAGCAAGCCGCTCAGGGGGCGCAGAGACCTTCGGCTGCTTTTCCAGAGAGCAGTGCCTCTTGCTCTCCGAGAATTCAGCTAGCCAGCTTCTCTAGTCAGACTTCAGATTCCTGCCAGACAAGCCATGGAGGAGCCTCCTGGATGCCCTGTGGGCTCAACCAGGACCTAGCAGGCAACTATGCCTCCTGCTCCGTGCTCTAGGAAATTATGTCACTTACAAGGTTTTCAATCCTTTAAGGCAGTGGTTCCCAACCTTCCTAACGCTGTGACCCTTTAATACACTTCCTCATGTTGTGGTGACCCCCAACCATAAAATTATTCCCATTGCTACTTCCCAACTGTAATTTTGCTACTGTTATGAATTATAATGAAAATATCTGTTTCCTGATGTTCTTCGATGACCCCTTTGAAAGTGTCGTTGGACCCCCCCCAAAGGGGTGGAGACTCACAGATTGAAAACCACTCCTATAAGCTCTTCCCTGAAGGCAATGTGAAGGTCCCACCATAAACAGGAGAAACAGAGATGGAGAGACCCACTTCTTGGCTTCTTTTCACCCATGTGTAAAATATGTAGAATGCTCAGGTTGGACCAGATGATCTCTAGGGGGCCTTACCACACCTTGTTTCTCCCGGGGCTATGTGCTTTATGAATGTGCTTATCCACAAACGGGCCAGTATAAAATGGTGCTGGTGGACACGGGATCTCCACCACGGTGTGGGGCAGCAGCCTGCCGATCTGAGTGCAGGGACAACCTGGTTTTATCTTTCTGACCTGTGGGGATTTAAATTTCCTTCTCATTTCCAATGATGAGCTGAAATCCTCTCCTTGCCTGTTTCATAACCGTCCTAGCTGGACATCAAGGGAGAAAATTACTATACAAATGCCTTGGGATATAGTGTTGGGGCTTTGCTTCTCAAAACAAACAACAAAACCCCCCAAAACAAAATACAAACAACAAAAATCTCTACAAAATCCAAAGACTTAATAGTGGTGAAACCTCCCCCTCCCTAGAAACAGCTCATCATCAACCCCTCCCTTGAGACTGTATACACATCCCATACCCACACGTGAGCTGTGGCATATAAAACCTAAAGATACACGTCTATAAAATATAGACAACTTTTAGAGAAATTTGGCCAATATCCATTCCCTCTTCCTCCCAAGAGCATGCTCCCACCCAGTTGCTATTGGGTTTGATTGTGGCTTTCTCTGGCTATGTGACATGAACAAGGATTTGAGGTGTGTTTCCTTGGAATTCCTCCACACTTCTACTTTGACCATGAGAGGAGAAGCAAGGCCCAGGTAACTGACTGGTCCCAGGAGAATGATAGACCAGGTTAGAGCTATTCTAGTTCATCTGTGGTGGTCCTGGGTTGCTCCAAATAACTGTACATGCTTTGCATCTGTAACAAATGGTTATTGTTGTATGCCACTAAGTTTTGAGATTTTGTTATGTAACAATAGTTTACTGACATTTATGGATACTGGTATACCTTGTTTTCTTTATGTGTATTGAAAAATATGTTGGAAATTATTCTCTTTGATATAAGTTGCTGATTCTTTGTAATGGCCACATCTAATGTTTCTTTGTATAATATGTCTTTTATTCATGGGCATTTAGGTTGTTCCTGCCTTTTTCTCTTTTACTAATAATGCAAAGAGTAAGCTGCTCTGACTCTCATCACTGGTGCGGGGCACCAGGTTTCCCCTGTACCAGGGAGAACTGTGATACTTTTGGGCTCCAGCAAGGGCTGCTGACCTGTTCCTTAGCCCCAGGACCACGGTGTTTGTTCCCCTTTCCATGGGCAAGAAGCCTGCATGCATTAGAGGCTCTCAGACAAGACACTCAAACTGAATCACAGGATGAGAAAATCAGCCACTGTGAAATCCCCTTCCTTCCTCCTGTTCATAGAGGAGGAAGCTGAGGTTGGGTACAGAGTTTAAGGTTCCTGAAGAGCTGTTAATTTCCATTTGCAGAGTCATCAGTGGGCAAGTGTGTCTAGCTTATTCCATATTCATATTTAAAGACGCTGAATTGCTCTTAAATTGTCAGTTTCCATGCATGCATTGTATACCTGAGGTCTTAGAGTGTGTATACATTATAGAATGCTAAACTGAGCTAATTAACATATGAATTCGCTTGCATACTTCCAACAGTGGTGAGGGCACCAAAAATCTACATTCTTGGTCATTTTCAAAGTACAGGACAGTGTCATTAACCAGTCATCATTTTATACAATGGAGCTCTGATTTTTCCTCCTACTTCCGTGAAGTTCTCTACTCTTTGGTCAGCATCTCCCTGGGTGGGCTTCATTTTTACTAGTTAATTTTGTTTTGTGAAAAATAGGCTTGGGTTTCAGTTTGGTGAGAAAGATCAAATAATTGAATTTATTTTAGTAAAAAAAAAAATCTCAGTCAGAACCATTAATTTACAAAAGAAAGAAAGCCAACCCCCCAACAACAAAAAAAAAAAGCCCACACATCATCCTCAACTCAGCCACCACTAATAGTTTGCTCAACCACTACAGTTATTGAAATAAGAAGCTTCACTTGTTACTCTAGCTTGACTCAGTTTTCCCAGTTTCCACTAATGCCTGACTTCTGGTCTGGGATCTAACTTGGGATCCTGCACTGTGTTGGGCAGAGTCACATGTGTTTACTTTTCTCCAGTAACTGACAGTTGCCAAGCCTTTCCCTTTCTTGAGTCTTCTGAAGATTGTGGAGAAATTTGTGGAATGCTGCTCCGTTCAGGCTAGTCCGTCCTCTCAGGCCAGCTCCGGAAGGAAGCCTTGCTTAGCCTTTCTCCCTGCATCTTGTCAGAATGCTTGTGATGTAAATAGGTCTCAGGCGATCTGGTCATGGCCGAGGCCATCTTGTTCTCTGATGTCTGACAGATCCCCACTTCTGTCTCCGGGGAAGACTGATCATCCTCAGCTTGTGGTCCCTCCTGGCCCAGCTCTGCAGTGTCCCCTGTGGAAGTCAGTCCCTCTGCTATGGACACCTTGCTCCCTGCTGTGGGTCCTGAATGGCAACCAGCTAGTCCCCAGTTAACTTCTTATTCAGGTGCTCTCTGAGAGGCATTGATTGGGGCTGGTTCAGAGGGAGATGTGAGAGAGCTCTTTAGTTCCCAGCTTCCTTTGGATGAAGCCTTTGAGGTTAGAAAATACAGACATTCCAGCAGGTGGGAGTCAGTATCACCCTTGTTGCAAGCATCTCTACCACTCTTTTTTCTATCCCAGAGATTCTCCAGGCTGATCCCGCTCACCATCTGCTGCCAAGCCATTCCTCTGCTTGTCTTTCCTCCCTTTATGTTCAAGAAAATGTGCTGTGAAATTTCAACCTGTCGTTCCCCATGATCTGAAGAAACACATTCTGGCCCCTTCCCCACTCCGACTCTGTCTTGGCTCATGAAGACCTCAGGAGTTCAGGCTGGATGACAGCTCTCTCACAGGCAGCCTGTGTTGGCCTAGGTCTTGGATAATATCATCCTGAGGAGAAAAGCCAATTACTGTGAGCTATGACTAATTAAGTACCACGGAGGGCGAAATCTCAGAAGCAAATGTCTAGCTCTCCCTGGGGTCTCTGTAATGAGATGGTGGCTGAGACAGTAGCTCCCCAGGGAACGCTTTTGACAATTTCAAGGCCTGAAAGGGATCCCAACACTCAGCTCACCAAGTCTGGATTTCAACATCACCTTGGCGAACTTCCATCTTACACACTGACTGGTTTCCTAGGCTATCAAGGCTGGTGGATGAAGATTAAAAAAAAAAAAAATACTTTTTTTTCCCCAATATGAGTCAATCTCTCATCTTTCTCTTTTGTGGGTAAAGTCCTGATTCAGGCACCAAAAATACACAGAAGACTTTGAGGAGCTTCAGCAAGTAGCTCTGTCTGGGCAGTAAGCGAATATGTGTATAAATACCACCAAGTGGGCTGTTAGCCCAGCAGATGCTTAGTGCGGACAACTGAACCGCAGTCTCACCTTGCTGCACAAGACCAAAGTCCAAGGGCACTCAAGACCCTTAAATGTAATGGCCTAGTACTGACACAGAAGCCTCCCACATCTTCCCATGTGGCTTAAGTCCTCTCTGGACGGCTTTCCATACCTACTGTGTACGCCGCTCATTGCCATCACCACTGTGGGACAGAGCTGACTGGACTGTGGACACCCATCTTGCTATCTTGGTGCTGGTTGGTGAGTGAGCCTTCTAGACCGTGAGGATGATCAAGATTTAAAATAAGGTAAGGGGACTCATCCCATCCTGGGGAGAGAAGCTTTCAAGCTAATCTGGAGAATGCTTCACAGATGTGTCCAGATGTGATGTAAGTCCCAACAAGTTGACAATCAAAATTAACTACTACATTTGTCATCTCTGAATGTGTATGCACATACATATGAAGGTAAAAGCTGGAGCCCAATGGGAGAAGAACATGCAATGATTGTCTCTATGGGTTTGTTTGTTTTGTGACTGAGGAAACCGGAAACGTAGGCTCTTAGGAGTGAGCAGCTTTCGCGATGCTGCACAGGAAGTGAATCGGACTTTCTGAATCAGAATTCTACCCTCACAGTTACAATGCAGAGACAAGGATGCAAAAATGACACACACACACACACACACACACACTGCTAATTCCAGGGAGAATAAGACGACTACTACAATTTTTGAACCAAATTTGAAGCAAGCTTTGTTAAATACCTGCCAAGCCCATAGGTACTAGCTCCATATCTAGCACTCCCAGACTATGGCAGTGAAGTACCTTACTTAGGGGCTTCTCAAGGCAAAACCCACAAGGCTACGTACTGCCTGCCTCCAACCAATCAGGGGCAAACATACATCCTGACGTATTTCCTGCCTCCACGGGATTAAGCGTATCCTGTGCAGCAGATGAGTGTGTCCTGTCCTTATTCCCAGCATGAACACAGTTTCATTTTCAGGACAAAGGTGGCCAGATTGCAGCAGAGACAAAAACAGAGGAAGACCTATCTATCAGCAAGACTCACCTTAATGGAATCCTCAGTGGGCTCGGGATACTCTGTTTCTCTCGATAGCTCCCAACACTAACTACTCTTTCCTCAAACATTTATTTCATCTGGGCCATCTCTCTATGGCCCATAAACCAACCTGAGTCAGTTTGTTTGATGTTCCTTAGATACAAATGACCCTCTCTGAATAGCAAAGAGGGTGCGCCCTTCAGAGGAATTTATGATTCCCTTCTTGTGTGCCTCGCTTCTAAGTGGGACACTACCCAGGAAGGGACTTCTCAGCTTCTCTCCTGGCAGACAGGCTGTCTGCTGCAAGCAAAGCAAACGGGCTTCATTTCTTCAGACCCTTGGGTCCCAAATCTCACCCAAGCCGTGGCCTCTGTAGTGTTGGGTGGAAACGCCATTAGCAGTAAGAGCCCTTGGCAACAAGCATCTTCGGGGGTGTGAGGGACACTTCTTAGACCCAGTGAAACAAACAAACACACAAACAAATAACCAGCCTATAAGAATCATGGAGAATTTAAGTATTGGACCCGCTCTTGCTGGTGTTCACTTTGTCTCTTTGGTCATCTTTCAGAAGAGTGACCCTGATGCCACCCCTTCATAAACACAGCATTCCAGTCCAGTGAGGTTACGATCAGCTGACAGGTTGCAGTCCACAACCCGTCTTGTCTGTCTGATCTGATTCATTTTGTAACTAGCTTCATTGCGTCCCATCCGCATCTCAAAAGTGTCCTCTACACAGGACACTGGAGGAGGCAGAGAGGGGAGACCCAATAAGGGACATTCTCACACTTGTTAAAGAAAACACAAATGTCCCCAAAAGGAGGGTGGTGGAGATTTAACAGTATTCCCAGAGTCACAATGCTGCCGCAGGTGACTGCTGATATGGTGGCTTCTGGACTGTGACTGAGGCACCCCAACCACTTTGCATACTGTCAGTCAGCAGAGTGATGGGGAAGTGCTGACCCACTTAGCAGTGATATGAGCAGGTGACAGCCGGTGCTGGAGCTTGTACAATCTGGCCGGAGGGATCTCGTCTCCAGCCTGGCTGTCTGGAGCTCTGAGATCTCCATGAGGGTGACCTTGAGACTGAAGGTGACAGATGCAGTCTCTGACCAATATTCAAATGGGTCAAGGCAAAATTCAGCTCTATCTGGTGCACTTGAATTATGGGTCTCTTCTCTCTAGATGTGTGCTGTCCTCTTGCTCCTCTTTGGCCCCAGTACTACCTCATCTTGGAGCTCTGAGGATCTATCTAATACCATTTAACTTAATAATTCACTGAGCAGTGTGGCAAGAACCTCTTGTCTGTGTGATATTTGGATCAAAGTTGTATCTCTATGTGTGTGTGTGTGCGTGTATTGTGTGTGTGTGTGTGTGTGTCAGAGAGAGATGATAATAAAATGAGCATATGGATGCTGAAGCTGTATTCTGATCATGATCCCAGACTGAGCCCTGAATATAGTCACACCTGAGCCTGGATGGTGGTCTCAGACTGAGTCCTGATTCTGGGCCTCTTGTTAGCTGCTTTCCTCGTTGCTATGCCCAAACACCTGACAAGCACAGCTTAGGAGAGGGATCATTTTGGTTATGCTGTGTGGGTCTCAGTCCCTCACGGTGGGGAAGACATGGTGGTGGGAAGAGTTTACTTTGGTGGCTGCAGAAGCAAAAGGCTGCTTGTTCACATCTCTGAAGACCAGACCAAGTTGGGATAGGAAGTGGAGTCAGTTTATAAATCTCAAGGCCTGCCTCCTCAGAGAGCTACTTCTTCCACAAGTCCTTGCCTTTCAAAGTGTCTACTGTCTCTTAAAATGATTCCAATAGGGGGCTGGTCAAGTGTTTGAATATAGGAGCTGGGGTGGAGGGCCCCTTTTTCAATCAGACTGTAATAGTCCTGGTGTGGGAGAATTGCCTGTATTCTGTCAATCATGTATTTTAACAAAATGCTGATTGGCCAGGCAGGAAGTATAGGCGGGTCAACTAGACAGGAAGTAGAGGCAGGGCTATGAGAACAGGAGAATGCTAGGAAGGAGAAAGCCCATTCCTCCCATTCCAGCCCAGACCACCGAGAAGCAAGATGTAACCTGCCCTACTGAAAGGTACCGAGAGCCACGTGGCTAACATAGATAAGAATAATGGGTTAATATAAGCCACAAGAGCTAATAAGAAGACTGAGCTAATGGGCCAATCAGTTTATAATGTTATGGAGATCTTTGTGTTATTTTCTTTGGTGCTTGCCGGTCGCGGGGTACTGGGCGGTACAGAAACCCCAACAAGCAGGCCCTCATGTTACTTAGTCCCAGAATAAAACCCAGTCATGGTCTCAGATTGAGCCCTGGCGGCAAGATAACACTATGACAGATATTGGGATTGGCTTGCCTAGGTTACCCTCACTTCTGTAGTCACAGGTTAGACCTGAAGAGAATATGAGGAGGGAAGGAAGTAAAATAAAGGACCCCTCACACATGAACAAAGACACTGCCAATTAGAGCAGCTCGTATCCCTGGGTTTCTAACTCAGAAGAAGCCTGTGCGGTTTGAGGCTGAGCCTAATGAGGCTTCCAGAGCTGCGCTTTATTTCCTTCAGCTTGTAGAGGTTATTGTGTTTTGCAGGAAAATTAACTGGCAATTAAATTTCTGAAAAAGTGCTTGAAACTCCTGCAAGCTGTGCCTCATTGTTTTGCAAGATTGGGTACACAATGTAATATTTCCATCTGCAAATTAATTTCCCCTCACACTTCTGTCATAGCCGCAATGTCATTTACTTAGTCATTCATTCAGCACCTAATTCGGTGCACATCCACTGCGTACCTAGTGTGAAGTGGGCAGTCAGATGGAGGTCAGACAAAGCCTCTGCTCCCAAGGCACGCACGGTCTAGAGGAGGGCGGGATTTTCTCAGAAACAAGTGTGCAGGAGGTGAAATGCCATGGCTCCATTTTTGAAATCAGGATGGAAACCTGGACTTCCAGATGAGGAAGGGTGACTCCTAATTTTGTTTCAGTGAACTAAGGATAGGAAAGAAAACTGAAGGTGATAGGAACTAACCCTTATTGAGTGTTCACTGCGTGCTGGACTAGGCGGTGGGAATTTGCCTATAGGTGGCCTTGTCACTCAGTCTTTAGGATAGCCCTGTGAGGGGAGGTTATTGTCCCATTTATAGAGGAAGAAACAAAGGTTTACACTGTCTGTGTATTTGCTTGATATCATTTAGCCAGCAAGATGAAACATCACAATAAAAATTTCAGCTCTTACAAATTGCTAAGGTTTTTTTTGTTTTGTTTTTTGTTTGTTTGTTTGTTTGAAAGAAGCCCAGGGCCTCATGGGAACTAGAGAAGCAAACATTCTATTGCTGAGCTATATCACCAACCCTAAACATGCTAATTTTCTGATTATTTACTGTCCTCATTGCTATTAAAAAGTATTTGACAAAAAAGAAACTTAAGCGAGGGAGGAAGAATTTGTTTTGCCTAACACTGGGTACAGTCCATCTCAGCAAGGAAGGCACAGCGGCAGGATCACATTTGGTATATCATTGTCAGGAAGCAGAGACTTAAATGTCGGCACTCTTGGCTCGCTCTCTCCTCTTTTCTTCTTATTCAGTCCCAGAACCCAACCTTCATCCAGTCTGTTCTCTGTCCTCAGGGAAGTTCTCTGGAAAGATTCTCACAGACAGATGCAGAGCTGTCTTCTGCGTTATCCTAGTCCACCCCAGCTGACAGTGAGGATGAGCCACCTTGTTTTCTAGGGATGACTTCTTCAGTACATGGTCTGTTGACTTTCTGCTTCCTGCCTGCACACTGGAATTCCCTGAGAAGATCTAGGGGATCTGTTTGAGGACACATGTGACATCTAGTGGGCTTCACACAGCCCCAGGTGCTGTGACTAGGAAAGATGGCTCTGCTCTTGTTTCTTGAGTGTCTGTGTCATGGGCCTACTGGTATTTTCTGTATAGTTGCACATGATTCCCACAAAGTAGGCATTTCTGTTTTCATAAAGAGAGAGAGCTAACAGAAATGAAATGATCTACCCAGGGTCCTGTGACTGGCAGCGTGCTGGGACATTGTTAAAGTCCAGGTGTGTCTGTTGTCAGCCAACTTTTTGCCAAGGGGAAAGCAAGCTGATGTAGTCAACTTGAAGGAGGAAGGATTTACTCTGGCTCACAGTTCCAGCTCACAATCCATCGTTGAGGAGTCAGGGCAAGAACTAAAGCAGGAACTTGAAGCAGAAACCATGGAGGAATGAAGCTTGCTAGGTCACTTAGGCCCACGCTTTCCCACACAGCCCAGGACCACCTGCCCAATGGGGCTGTTCACAGTGGACTTGGCCCTCCTATGTCAATCATTGGTCAAAATGTTCATCCATAGATATTGCCACAGGCTAATCTGATCTGGTGACCCCTCCACTAAGACTCCCTCTCTAGGTTGACAGGTAAAGCTTGCTTTGATACAGTCTAAGAGAAAGAAAATATATGTAAATAAGTTTAAGGACTTTGCTTTGGAAAATTATTCACCATTTTCTTAAAACATCAAACACATTCAACTATTTACCTCCAGAAAGAAGAGACAAAACTTATGTCAATCCAAAGATATTCATATAAATATTACTAGTGATTTTGTGGCTAATAGAAAAAAACTCAAGCCAGGCTAAATACCAACAGATGGATGCATAAAGTAAGTTGTGGAACTCCAGTGCATTAGAAGACTCACAGCAATCAAAAGTCGCACACTGCTGGTAGTGATCTAGATGACTCTCTTGTCAAACGAAAAGTAACAACCAAGAAGGGAGTAGGAGCCCTTTAATTCATCCGTACAAAATAATAAGTAGTGTAAACCAGTCCACAGCAATAGAATGCAGACCAGTAGTTTCACGGGCTGGTAGGTACCAGGATGTGGCAAGAAGAAGAAACAGATTATAGATAGCAGGGAGAAGTTCTTGGTGATGAGTTTATTTACCATCTGAATATGTATGTCCAGTGTACTTCAAATCATGAACATAGGTGCACGTTAGTGTGTGGTACTCCAATTACGTCTCTAAAAGCCTTTTAAACTCAGACAAAGGAATTTTTATTGTGGTAAAATATACAAAGCATGTTTTTTTCATCTTAGCCATCTGCAGGTATGTGATTCTGTGACATTAAGAAGACTTACATTGTCGTACAATCCTCACTGCCTCCAGAATTTTCTTCATCTTACCATTGAAAATGTGGTCCAACAAAGGCCTTTTTTTTTTTTCTAAGTAGTGACAGAAAGGGTGGCAGTGGAGAAGTCTGCACACAGAGACCACATGTTGAAATACAGCACTTCAGGGACACTTGGAAAGTCCTTGGAATCAAAACTGCTGTCCGTGGAGGGATGCACCTCCAGGGAGACTGGGGCATAGAAGGGAATGACAGTCAGCTCACAGTCCCCCACCCCTCCACCCGAAGAGGAAGCCCCACTCGACATTTGCATATTACCCTGCCAGCTGGGATTCACTAGCTCTTGGAAAATGAGATAAACCTGGTCCACCCCTCTCCATCTGCAGCTTTTGAAAGCCAAGGGTTCCTCAGGTCCTGGAGAATCCCCAAGGTCTAATTCCTCTGTCTTTATCTGCCAGCAGCGTCTGGCCATCTGGGATGTGAACCCCAGCCTGCTTTCATTTCCATGTAAGAGTGTTCCCAGCAGCGCATTTTGAGAACAATGGTTTGCAGAGTCTTGCAGACACATAGGCCTTCCCTCCTTTTACTGTCCTTTCCCCAATCTCTTTTCCTTTTGGTGGGTGGTGGGGAGGAGGAGAAGGAATCAACAGCCCCATCTCTGGCAGCCAAAGCTTGTTGCAGGTGGAGCAGGAACTCTCTCGAGGCTACAGAATTGGTGTAGAGGTTATTTTGAATTGAAGACATTTGATAGTCAACAGAGCAGGATAAAAGAGCCTTCTCAGCCCTTCCTTTATTTGTCTAAATAAATTTGGGGGAAATAAGGTCACCATAAGCTGCTTTTCCACGTGAGCTTTACCACCCTGAAAAAGGTGGAAAGACTGTTTGTACCTGAGAAGTCAAATGTTGTCAGAGGTTTTCTACCTCTTGTTTATAGTCCCAAACAATTCATTTGTCTTTCCCAAAGAAATCTATTGCACTTCATATAGCAGCCACCACCCCTCTGAGCTGCTCCCCGCAGAACCCTCCCATGCACATGCTCATCACACAGATAAACAACTCCCTTCTCTCTGTAACTCTTGTTCAGCCAATTTAATTTGCGCAGCCCCAAGGGGGAAGAAACACACAGAAACAGAGGGAGGTTTTTGGTTTTCTCTTTTTCCATATACCATTCTGCCTTAATTTCCTCCCCTGGATCCTCAGTTCCTACACCTGGTAGGATTTTCTGGAGTTGTCTCTACAAAGGTTTCCTAGGGCAATCAGAAATTTGTAACTCGTGCTAAGAATAAAAAGAGATTTCTCTTAGCTGTGTAGGTACTAGGTACACAAAAACCTCTATAGGAGGTAGGGCAGGGGAGACACAGCTACTCAAAGAAACACATATTTTCAGGCCAGCTGCTATCCATAGATTCTCTGGGCTTCAGAAACGCCATTCCTTAGGGAGAGTACAGGAAAGAAATTGCAAAGCTTTTGTCAAAATATTTGGCCACCAAAAAAATTTCCTGTTTTCAGTAACAAATACAAACACATGGGTGCTGAAGTCTGTTCTTCCTCGAGTAACAGGCTTGATTGGTTTACACAGAAGTCTGGGGATAAGAAACTCCCAGAGCATTCCTGGTAACCAGTTCGAGATGGTAGATAATGCCTGTGTTGCAGCTGCTTCCTCCTAGTGACCTGACTCTGAGAAGCAGTTCCTAGAAGTTTCCAAAACATTCTGGAAGGAGGATGAGGAGATGCTGTCAACAGGAACCTTGAGAAGTCCCTTAGTCTGAGCAGGGGAAATGTTATCAAGCAGTGCCGAAGACTGCAACGCACAGGCCTGGTGTCAAAAGGATGTCTAAGCCTGGGCATTGTGACCTCAGATGACAGCTGTCTAGTTACAGATAGTGGACTGATGGGAGGTGTCCTTCCTTTATAGGTATCATAGGAAGGTACTATATTTCAAGAGAGAGAAACGAGTATGACTGTTCATATCTGAGAGGCAGGAGAGGGTCTGGGGTGATTGATGACACCCAGCATAACCAGAGAGTCCTGTGCCCAGAAGTGTAGCTAATGCCTCTTCCCAGCTCGTCCACCCTATGCCATCCTCATGTGTATGTGTGTAGACTTTGCACACTGATGCCACAGAACTCTTTGCACAGGTTAATTACAACCAGAAGCCAGCAATGGGGGAGGTAGGCCAACTCCGAAGTCAATGAGTGAGCATTTGAAAGACACACTTAGGAGTTTGAAGATGGTAAAGTATAAGCCTCAGAAGGGCATGGATATTATCATCTGAAGAGTCAGTCTGATGCCTCGTCTTACAATTTGGTTGTGCAATGCCCTCCATTGTGTTTGGCCGTTAAGTGTCCAGCAGGTAGCATTATCTTGGGAGCCTGCTTAAACTATAGGAAGCAGATGAAATCTTGCTGGAGGAAATAGGAAAAGGCTTTTGAAGGTTAAGCCAGCCCCTGGTTTGGGCTTTCTTGACCAGATTCCTATTGCCTCTGTGGTATACAGAGTCCCAGCTCCTTTTACCCCATGTCTTACGCTCTGAAATCCCTCTGAAACCCTAAGCTAAAACACCTTCTGCCAGGTATTTTATCATAGTAAGAAAAATAACTAATGCAGCTCACATCCATATCAGCATTGTTTTCTGTAATCTAAAAGTGGAAACAGCTCAATTGGCCACTGATGGATGAACAAATAAATAAAATATAACATATTATTGTAATAAGATGTTATTCTACCTAAGGAAAAAAATAAGGCAAGTTCTACCCAGGTTTCAACACGGAAGAAGCACAAAGACAGTAACTGAGTGAAATAGGCTAGTTGGAAAACCACAAACAGCATGGGGGTCACATGACTGCCTGGAGTGGGAGTTGTCACCTTATAGTGAGAGAGGTAATGTGGGGCTATCAGGGGTGGGCATGGGGTGGGGTAGGGGCTGTGAAGTTAGTAGTTATGGGTGCAGAATTTCAGCTTGGAAGACAGAGAAGCTCTGGGGATGGATGTGGTGATGGCGGTCAGCACAACCGTGAGTATCCCAAAGGTCACTGAAATGTTCGCTCGGTGTGGCTAAGATGATAAAATTTCATGCCACGTGTACTTTAGCACAATTGGCAATCTGAGGTAACCAAGGAAACTACATGTCTTTCGAGCTGGGTCTCTTAGAGGTTGAAATCCCCTTTGTGGCTAGAAATTCTCTCAAAGCTTCAATTAGGTTCTTCATGCTGTATCAGAAACTCACATGCTTGGATACTTTCCCAGGGATCATGTGCCCACCAACAAACGTCTTGATAAGTAGGGAAGAAAAAAAAAAAAAACAGGACATCCTCGTTCAGAGCAAGTACAGTAGAGTGGGATGAGTTGAAGGCGATACCCTAACAATGGCTTCCCAAGATGAAGAGGACCATAAGAAACTTAAAAATGCTTCACACAGAAGCTAATAAGCCGTGCTCTCTCCTCTAGCCAGCCCACCTGACTCTCTGGCGGTGGCAATCACTGTGTTCTTTTGCTAAATAAAGGTCTATGCAGAACATGTGTTCTTCAGCTGAGCTCCTTAACTTGGACCAGGACTGGGTAGGGAGAAGCCTTCACCTGGTAACAGTATACACCTTTTTCTTCTTGTTCTTCCTCTTTTGGTGGAACTTCCAGAACTTTGGTTAATAGAGTTACACATAGCTGAGTTGTGTCTTTTTCCCACAAATGGTAAAATGTCCACAAAATGCTGGGCTCCTAAAAACTGAGCTCCCACCAGTATTTTCTACAACTTCTGGGTGTGGGGGATCCAAGGAAGAGTATCTAATTAGAAGAAACACGAATGAGAACAGAGGTAGCCCAATTAAAACTGGAAGAGATGCCACTGAATGTGGGGTGAGGATTGCAGGGGCGGGGAGGGTGAGCACAGAGAAAGTCATACAAGGAGGAGATGGTTTCGATACTTATTGATATCAGCATGAGCTTGTACCAGGCTGTGGAAAATCTAAATTTAAGTAGCCAGGCTGAAAAGCTAAAAATAATGGATGGGAGAACAAATATGAAATTGCAAACACAATAGAGAAACAAAAGTAAGTTCGATCAATTCTACCAAAGCCAGAAAGGAGAAAATAAAAACAAACGAACAAACAAATAAACAGAAAACATAACCAATAAGCCAACCAAACAAAATAAGAAGACAGCATGGAAAACTTAAAAAACTTGGGATGTCTATGTAGCCATAACGGGATAAACTGACATCAAAATACAGTGACTCCCAGATTCAGGAAAAACCCCATACTATCCAAATATTTGGATAGTTGTTTACATGAGACAGCCTTAAAACAAAATGAAAAAAATGATGAAAATAAAGGTAAGCAGGCTAACTTTATGAAATAAAAAATAACCTCAGGGCTGAAGAGATGGCTCAGTGGACAAGAGCACTTGCTGCTCTCCCGGAAGACTAGAGTCTGGTTCCCAGCACCCTCATCAACTCGATCCCAACCACCTGTAACTCCAGCTCCAGGAGGTCCAATCCCTCTTCTGGCCTATGTGGACACCGGTATGTATGTACAAAGTACATACATGCAAATAAAAAGTATAAATAAAAACCATTCATAAAAAAATAAAAATAAAAAATAAAAACCATTCAAACCAAAATTTAGCATAATAGAATTGTAAAAGGTTTCATTTGTTTGTGTTTGAGACAGGGCCTCTCTATATAGGTGGCACTGGCTGTGCTGAAACTTGAGATTTCAATTGGCATATATATGGTGTATAAAGTGGGGGTTAATGGTTTGTTCAAGTATAACATGCACTTTGATTCTGTTTCCTCTTACTGACCCTTCCCTTCTGCTTGTCATTTCTGTTTCCTAAACATGTCTTCTACTGTCACATAATATGCCCATGAATCTCCTTCTGTCTCTCTATCTGTCTGTTCCCTCTGTGTGTATGTGCGCATAAAAATCTGTTTCATAGTTGAGAGAAACATGACATTGTTCTTTCTAGGTCTATTATTTCACTTATTATGATCTCCAAAACCTAGGTTTCATATTTGAGAGAAAACATGACATTTGTCTTCCTAGGCCTACTTTATTTCACATGATGGTCTTCAGCTGAATCCAGTTGTAATTTTCAGCACAACAGAGAGAGGCATTCATAGTCAGAAGGACTCTAGCAATGTATAATGATGACTATGGACCACCATAAGTGTGAATTGTGGGTGTCAACATGAGTAGAAGTCAGGAGAGCACAATTCTGGGTATGCCTGATAGGACTTCTCCAGGTGAGACACATGTAACACCAGAGTAGACCAGGGAGAGGAAATCTGCACTCAGAATAGGCAGGCACCCTCCAGGGGGCTGAGGGCCAAGAAAAGGGAATGTGTTTGTCTCCTGAAGCTAGACACACTTCTCTTTCTCTTCCCTGTGGATATCACAGCCCCAGTCCCTCCAGCCTTTATATTCCAGGACTTGCTGTGTGTGGGTGGTCTGAGAGTGAATTATACCCTCTGCTCCCTGGGTTTGGATGCCTCTGGACTGCACAGGGAATCTAGCTTGCAGACAGCCTATAAGCTGATCCCTGGGACTCTTCTATCTCCGTGATTGCAATGTCCACTAGCTTCCTCTCTTATACTTACATTTGTGTCTTCCATCAGTTCTATCTGCCCATTGAACATTCCTACATCCGTGATCCATCAGTAGCACATACATGATGTACTGAGCAATTCCATAGAAACTGCCGGGACTGGTACTGGTGCCTGGAGTCTCTGCGGCAGAGATGCTGAGGGAGAAGTGAAAGGGAACAGGGCAGACTTCCACACTTCTTTCCTAAGTTAACATATCACAGATACAAAAAGTAATTAAGGAAATAGGTTAGTGAATAAAAAGGCTTGATTTTGTAGCTTTGTGCCTAACAGAGGATAATAGTTTTCCATCACATCGCCTGCAATTATGTTTTAGATTAAAAATCAACTCATCTTGGGCCACAAAGGAAATCAAAGTAAATTCTAAAAGGCAGAAATGGGGTATTTTCATACACTGACTGCAGTAGAGTTGGATATTAAGAACAAAACAACAATTTAAGCATCTCACCTACTTGAAAATTTCAGAAAACACATATACACATTTTGAGCTGAAGGATAAATCAGAATGAAAATTAAAATCCTTTTATATATTGATAAAATTATAAACACAGTAAAAAAATCTGTGAGTTATAGGAAAATATGATATTCTAAGGAAAGCTTGTGACCATAAATACTTTTTATAAGAATAAAAGAGAGCTTGATGCAAAGCTATCTTTCAGCTGAAAATTCAAGAAAAACTACAAAATAAAATTCTAATCCCTACTTAAAAATAATCTCTTAAAACTAGATATAGTAGCAAACCTCCTTCATCTTGTGGAGGGTCTTAACTAGAGATCTTCAAAACTTCACCTGTAGCATCTCCTGAGTACAGGGATAAGGATGTAATCTCTGCCACTCGACACACTCTGCTTGGCCCCTGGCCCAGCGGTCCTCAGTTCAAGTTGTCTATGGGGTCATGTGGAAATGATCTTAATCAATTAATTAATTAATGGTGATGTGGAGGCTCTGCCCCTGTCCCTGTCTCTGTGAATCAGAGTTTGTGTGGGGTTAGCCTAGTCTTCACAGAACACTCTAGGAGAACAGAATCAAAAGCAGTTTCTGCTAGAGCAAACTAGATAAGAAAAAGCAGTAGTAGAGGTTAAACCCCTCCCCCTTATGCTCCCCTTCTTTTTTTTAAATTTTTTCTATCATCTTTCTGCCTATCATCTAGCTATCATTTGACTATTTATGCATCTATTATCAATCAATCAAACATCTATCTACCCATTATCTATTTCTCATCATGTATTACCTATTTGTACCCATCTTTCCATCTGTGTGTCTGCATGCCTATCTATCTATCTATCTATCTATCTATCTATCTATCTATCTATCTATCTATCATCTATCATCTCTCTATCTCTTTCTCCATCATCTATCATTCATAATCTGTCTATATCTACTTCATCTGCCATGTATCACTGTATAGCAACAATGCAACTCAGAAGGTTGGAGCTTCAGGTCTATCTGATCCTGGTCAGTATTGCCTGAGCATAACTCTGCTTAGTGACCCTAATCAGGCATGACTGTGAAGCCTCTTGCTAGGCTGTGACCCATCCATGTTTTCTCGCAATTTCATGGACAAGACCTTAAAGTCGCTAGACCCCCTGGACAAGGATGGTGGCAGAATTCTACTTATGTTGGCAGTCTTACTCCTTTGGTGATTCCCTAGTGTTAAGTTTTAAAAAGGCTGCTGTTTCTCAATGAAAGCTTGTAATTGTTTTAGTTTGAAATCCCTGGTAGTTAGGTGATTGGGATTTTCAACCCTGTGAAGATTTGAATATTGTGATTCTCGGTCCACTTAGTCTGCAGGCCATAGCAGAGAGCATCCTCTTCAGTGAGGTAGGCTGAATTCATTCCAGCTTTGCAGGACTTTGACAAAAGTGGCAGAGAGCCACCTACTCATTCTGATTTTCTAGAATTTTCTTTATCACTTCATTTATTATGTTAATATAACATGAAACTTGCTTTCCAAAGTTAAAAATTGACCCTGAGTTGCCACACCAGGACAGAGGTCCCAGCTTTCCAGACTATAGGATCTGGGTCCTTAAGGGATGCTCCCTGCTGTTAGCCTTTTCTCTGTTAAAAGCTGCACCTGCTAGGATGAGCCCAGCTACACACATTGAAAACCTAAGTATTGGTTTTATGAACAGGAAAGCCCATCCCCCCACACAACTTTAATTCTCAGAATTTTCTCTTTGCTTTCTTGCTCTCTCTGTATTTTTCTTCTCTCCTCTCCCCCCTCTCCTTTACTCTTCTCCCTTTCCCTCTTCCTCCCCTCCCCTTCTCTCTTACAGACAGACAGACAGACAGACACACACACACACACACACACTCTTTTGAGACAGGGTTTTACTATATAGCTCTGACTGTCTTGGAACTCTTTCTGTAGACTAGGCAGGTCTCAGACTCACAGAGATTCACCTCTCTCTGCCTCCCAAGTGCTGGGATTAAAGACGTGTACCAACACACACAGTTTTATCCCTTAAGGACTGGCTGCCTACTGAAGCCTCTCACTTACAGATTAGCTGCACACTAAAGTTGGTCAGCAACACACAAGCCCTCCTTCCTTGAGCACTCCCTAGTCCCACATTATGGGAGCTCACATCTGGAAGGACGCTGGCCCCAGATGCTAACCACAGCAAAAGCCACACAAGTCATTTAATCAACACAGACACTTCAATAACTTTCCTCCTCCTCTCTTTGTCCTCCCCTCTGCCTCCTCCTGCTAACTACTCCTTTCTTCACCTCCTTCTCCCTTTCTTTTCCTCTGTCTTCTCCTTCCCCTTTCTCCTCCTCCCTTTCCAGCTTCTCCCACTATTCCTTCTCCTCTTTTCCCCCTGCTTCCCCCACCTCTTCCTCTTCTCCTTGTGTCATTCAGGTTCACCTTGAACTTGTGACCCTCCTGTCTCAGCCTCCTAAATACTAGGATTTCAGGCTTTATACCACCATAACTTTGTCTATGATGACATTTTATATAAGTGATTTGAGCACCATAGGTTTATTTTGTACAAGTAGCCTCGAAACCAGTTCTCTGGGTATTTGAGTGATGGTTATATATGTACTTGTATGTCTACGCTCTGGATGTATGGTCACAAAACTGAGCACAGTTTTACCTTTGGGGAAAGGATTTGAAATAAAGCATGCTTGCTATGCTTCACCTGTGATGTGTGAACTTCCTTTTTGTTCACCTGTCATTAATTTATCTGTTTGCATTAGGAAGACACAAGACGGTTATCAGGGTCTTGTTGACACTGAGTTTATAAGCCAGTGAATCCCAGCAGAGCTGGCTTGGCTTCTGGTACAGGGTTAGTAGACTTAGCCTCCAACTTCTCCCCAATTTCACAGGATATCCAGGTCCTTTAGGCTGTCTGTATTGATAAAATAGGTATCTAGTATTGTAATATCTAATTGCACTATATAATCATCATGCTTGCATTGTCATTCACTACTTGTAATTATAGCCTAGTGTGACACTTTGGAATGTCTAGTATGAAATGTAGACATGAGAGCAGAAGTCCTGAGTGTTAAAAGTAAGGACACACCAAATTAACACATGTGAAATGCCAAGTACAGAATTTGACATTCAAAGCTCACACTCGGAGTGCCAGAGCTAAGTTTGTAATAGTGCTAAAGACTGATCACAGGTCCTGGCACATGCTAGGCAAACACTCTACTACAGAGTGACATCTCCAGCCCTTACAAAGTTGAGCTTTGAACACAGTTCCCTGGAGTCTAAGCCCTGAAGCTTTGCACAGAACCTCTTTGTGGAAGTTAGTTTTTTTTTTTTTTTTTTTTTTTTTTTTTTTTTTTTTTTTTTTTTTGTCAGTTTGTCACAAGCTAGAGTTGTTTGGGAAGAGGAATGTCACCTGAGAAAATGCCTCCATCAGATTGGCCTACCGATAAGTCTGTAGGGCATTTTCTTGGTTGATGATCAATGTGGGAGGGCAAAGCTCACCCGGGGCAGTGCCGCCCGTGATCAGGTAGCTTTGAGTCATAAGAAAGCAGGCTGAGCTATGTATAAGGAGCATGTCAGTAAGCAGTATATTTTTATGGTCTCTGCTTCAGTTCCTGCATCCTTATTTCCTGCCTTGGCTTCCCTGGACTCTCCCTGTGTAAGCTGAAGTCAACCCTTTCCTCCTCTAAGCTGCCTTTGGTCAAGGTATTCATTGCAGCAACAGAATGAAACTAGAACACATTTCATTCACTCCGAGAGCACATAGCTGTGTGTATCCGTGTCTAGACTTCCTTATTTTTGCCCAGGTCATGACCTTCCAATTGTCTGGGGAACAGTGATGCCCCGCCTCTTTTCCCACTCACCTAGAGGAAGAACATTATGCACTAAAGGAAAGATGCACAGCTGAATCTGGCTTAGTTGGAAGGAGGACACAGTGCAAAGAGACTTTGACAACATTTGAAACCTCTGTCTCCTGCTGAGCCAGACAGACTGTCTCAGCCCCCTGGGAGGAAGATGTAACATAGGCAGTCACTTGGAGGGGTAGAAATTAAGTACAGTTCATTAAAACACAATATTTAGGTATAATAATTCTGCAAGAGCAGCTTTGAATAATTGAAGATGCATTTAATCGACTCTGTTGCTCTGGTGTGAATACTAAGAGTGAGGCAATAGTCATTTTTAAAGCTGAGCAAATACTGATCCATATGTTTTCAGTGTGGAAGGTGCTTGGTGCCAGGCACAAGCTCATGCAGGATGACACTGGTGAATAAGGCCGTCTCAAGCTTCTCTGGCTTCATTATTCTATGCCCACCACTTGTACCAGATTCTAGCAAACTTCCACCAACTCTGGTCACCATCTTTCTGCTGTAATAGATCCTACAGCAAAAGGCTTGGGGTATCCATGCCATGCCCAGATAACTTCTGAACTATGAACTACACACTAGTAATTATGTCTAACACAAAGGATTATTTTAACCTTTCAAAGTGGATGTTCATATTTATGAATCCTGTGACAAGCCCCAAAATAAGCATTGTATCATTTTTCTTTCTGAGACTAGGGCTGGCCCTCAGTCCAATCCCAATTCAAGAGCTTTGTGTTGTACTAAAGAGTGACTTACATCTGCTTATAAGTTACAGCCCATCCCTGAGGGAAGTCAGGGCAGAAACTCAAGCAGGAACTGGAAGTCAAAATTGATTGCTATTCCACATATTACTACCTCTAACCAAGAGACACATGACAGCTTAGGAAGAATGACAGAAACCATGGAGGAGGATGCTTGCAGGCTCACACGGGCTCATGCTTAGCTAGCTTTCTTAATATCTCAGGCCCACCTGCCCAAGGCATGGTGTTACCCGTGCTGGGTTGAGCCCACATCAATCAACAATGAAGGCAATCCCCCAGAGACCTGACCATAGACAAATCTGGACAATCCCTGAATTAAGTCTGTTCTCAGGTGAATTTAGAATGTATCAAGTCAATAGTTAAAACTGACTAGGACAAGAGAAAGAATCACAATATCCTTGGGGTGTCAGGTCCCTAGCCCTCGAGATCCAAGCCCAGCCACTAAAAGGGAGTAGGGAGGAATGATGGCCCCGTTCTAAGTCAGCACACTTTGCATTTTTCTCTCTGTTCAGATCCTGCCAGAGGCAGTCAGATGCACTGCGCAGAAGGTGACCCTCCCTCCACTCTGCTCACATTCCCAGGGCAGGTCCCTTGCTCTCAGAGACCAGAACGGTGACGTTCACTGAGGGCTCCAAAGGGGCTGTTCTCTCTCTCTCTCTCTCTCTCTCTCTCTCTCTCTCTCTCTCTCTCTCTCTCTCTCTCTCTCTCTCTCTCTCCTTCACACAGAAAGGAGCAGCCACCATGACGTTAATCCAGAGTTGGATCTGGAGTCACTTGGTCCACTTCTATTAGGGGCTGTCTACAACTGCTGTCAATCAGGATTACATGTGATTATCATTTCTTGTCCTAATGCTTGGAATTCTCCAATACATCTGTTTATCCAATTAACTGTATTTCTTATCTGCTCTCCTCTGCTAGTTGCAAATTCTATAGGGTCAGCAGTTTTATTACTTTGTTACTAACGACTATTCAGTACTTGCCATATATTTTTTTTTGGGGGGGGGAATCCAGAAGGCATTAATGGGTACCAGGCTCTACTCCTCCCCCATCGCTCATCCTCCTTTCCTCTGCTGAGTGTGAAAGGTCACAGGCATAATGGTTAACTCTGAAATCTTAGGGGTTTACTGCAAATAGGATTTTTATCCACTCACAATATGTGCCTAACCAGCCAGTAGTGGGGGCAGGGGTATGCACAGCCTTTATTTGCAGTGGTATTGGGCATTGCAGAGACCAGGATAGACAGCTGGGTCATACGCTGGCTTGTCTATGCTTTAGCCCACCGAAACACAAGTCATTTGTGCTCACCACGTAAGCTCACATGGAGAACTTCCTTGCGGCAGGGAGAGTCAGAGAGAGTGTGAGAGGAATGTGGACAAAGCCTCTCTGTCTTTTTCATACCCTCTTGGGCCTGTTCATGTTTGTAGAAAACATATACAGCACAAATGTGGTTTGGCTAGCAGTACAATGTATCTACCCTGGTGGTCCTGTAAGATTCTGATGGATCGGAGACTGGGGATATAGCTCAGCTGGTAAAGTATCTGCTTACTGAATCAATTTGCTTTCTGTTACTATGATAAATACCACAGCCCAAAGCAACCTAGAAAGAAAGTGTTAATTTGGTTGACACTTCCAAGTTACAGTCCATCACCAAGGAAAACTAAGGTACGAAGCCAAGGCGGGAACTGAAGCAGAGACCATGGAGGGATGCTACTTACTGGCTTGCTTTCAGGCTCACACTCAGTTTAACTACCATTATTGTAACAACCAGGATCACCTGCACAGAAGCTGGCACCACCCAAAGTGAGCTGGGCCCTCCTATCAATCATTAATCAAGAAAGTAACCCCACAGACTTGCTGTGGTGGTTTGAAGGAGGATGTCTCTTGTGGGCTCTTATATTTGAATACTTGGTCCCCAGTTGGTGGAACTGTTTGGAAAAGATTAGGAGATGTGGCCTTATGGGAGGAGGCATGTCACCGGGGGTGAACTTTGAGGTTTCAAATGCCCATCCCATTTTCAGTGTCTCATTCTTGTGGATCAAGGTGGAAGTTCCTACCCAATGCTCTAGTGCCCTGTCTGCTTGCCTGCTGCTGTATTCCCTGCCGTGATGGTCACGGCCTCTAACCCTCTAGAATGCTGAGCCCCAAATTAAACACTTCATTTTATTAGTTGCTTTGATCATGATGGCTTGGCATAGCATTATAAAATAACTAAGATATTTGCCTACAAATCAATTTGATGGAGGCAATTCCTCAAGTGAGACCCCCCCTTCCCAGGTGACTCTCGTTGGTGTCAAGGTGACCAAAACTAGCCAGCACACTTACTAACATGCCTGAGACTCTGGGTTTGGTCCCCAGCATTGCACCAAACAGGACACAGAGGTATTCACCTACAATCCCAATATTTGGGAGGTGAAGTCAGGATGATCAGAAGTTCAAGGTCATGCATGGCTCTCCAATGAGTTTGAGACTTGCCTTAGCTACATTAGATCCTGTTTCAAAACAGTAAAAATGATTATAATGGATCTGGGAAATTCCTGAGGTTTAGCAACACGAGAGCCATTATAGCCATTATAGTGCAATGCCTCACTTTCTGTGGTGACACTGGGTAAATACATTTTCTGTGTTGCCAGCTACATAAACAACACAGCACAGACCATCACATACAGCACACGGTAATTGACAATAATGATAAATGACTGTCTTGTGCAAGTGTCTTTACTACACTACACGGTTGTTTCTTAGAGAATGGCTCTGAGAGGCTCTGCTCATTGGAAAGGGAGACTGTGAGAAAGGGTACTGAGTCACACCACCAACGGCACATAATTTTACACACACACACACACACACACACACACACACACGAGAGAGAGAGAGAGAGAGAGAGAGAGAGAGAGAGAGAGAGAGAGGCATGAATCCTATAGCCTGAATATCCAGTTTAGCTACACCATCTTGATGACTTTATGATGTCACAATGGCAGAACTGCCGAAAGTGTATCTCTCAGAGCGCACCTCCCATCACTAGCAATGCTCATACGCAACCACACTCATTTATATATGTGATCCCCACTCGTGCCCACCAGCTCTCTTACCCATAGCCGCCCACATTCAGATACAGCTCCTGTGGATCTGTGCAGTCTCTAACCATGCTCTACTACCTCTGTATCCACCAGGCTCACCCAGACCTCTCGAGTTTATGCGTAGACAATCGTGTATGATTGCAGTTCTGCTTTACTAAAACAAAACGGTCATTTGATCCACAGAGACCTTTCTGGATGAGTACTGGATAGTTTGGGATAGGAGGGAGCCTTTTGGTGTGTCACAAAATGTTTTAGACTCCGTGTATGAGCAGCAGCATTTGTATTAATTATTGATTGCGGAAACACTCTGCAGTTAAAGAGCTGCACATCTGTGCCCACTAGAAGCGGCGATGTGCGTTGCTATGTCAGCACGCCATTCTCTTCATTCATTATGCATGTTGCGGAGAGTGCTGGGGCATATACAGTTCCAAGGGTCCTCTGCAATATTGCTGTGGCCTGGAAGCTGGAGCTCCTGAGACAGGCGAGTACGAGCGAGCACGGGAGCAGCATTCAGGGTTTACCCCGCTCCTCTCCGCATTGGTAGAGGGTAGCAGCGACAAGCCAAGGGAGCAGCATGAAAGGGATGCCTTACTCTCCCAGGAACTGCGCCTGTCTGCAAGCCTCAGAATTGCACGTCAGCCTAGCCGCTCTGCGTGCTCTCTTCTCAGGGACAAACCCCATCTGCAGTATAGATCTTAGCTTGCCGCTCACAGGAGCAGATATCTAGAGAATGCAATCCATTTTCTCCCCCGCTGGGGTCTGCTCACCTCCGGGATTTCTTTTCACATTTGAGGGTCCCTCAAGATGCCAACACTATGCCAAGAATTGTCTGAAGATGGAAAGGGATCATTTATGGGACTCTGTTAGAGTGGGGAAAGTCCCCCAGGCATCTGGGTGAGAGAGTGAAGACAAAGCACCCAAAGTCTTTCTCGTGTCCTCTCTCTTCCGACTGTGATCATTTCAGAGCAACTCAAGGACATTCAGCCTGGGTGTCTCTACCAAGAGCAGTGAAAGTTCATTCTGGAAGTCATAGGTGCTTCCTAGAGATCTCAGAATCCTCAGTCTACCCAAGCATGCTTTATACTTCTAGGTTAAGTCAAATTGGTAGAAGTCTGCACACCTAGTGACGTGGTGTGAATGCTCCCTGTGACTGAATGCCTCCCTGACACCCGAGATCCCCCTTAGACTTGGGCACAGACTCATTGAGAGCTATTTTTGGCTAACAATGAGAGCATATGAGTGGGCCATTGCCACCAGGCTGTGATGTCGGGGATGACCAGGTCTTCTACATGTGTGTACAGCCTGCTCTACCAACTAACTCTGGGCACTGTCCTTCCCACTGATGTCCCCACATTCGCTGCTCCAACTTAGAGACAGCCTCTTAGCATCCCTCTCACAGGTTCTTCCATGTCTCTGTGTACAGACAGCCAAGCCTAGGGTTCTCTCTCCAATTTGACCTCTTCTACAGTGCTCACCCCCAACCCTGCAGTTGGATTCCAGGATGCCCAGTGGATGTCTGAAGTTGTGGATTCAATGAGACCCTACAATCCTGTGCTTTATTCCGGTGCAAACCTGCCTGAAACAAAGCTTATTGTTTTGTTTGGAGGTCCTCAGATCATGCATAGGACCTGGCTATGTAATACAGATGCTCTCCACTGATCCAGAAACCCAGCCCCACAAAGCTCAATCTGATCAATTAGACACAGAACATGGTAGAAGACAATAAGCATGAATAAAGCAGAACAATTATAACAATAAACTATGAGTCACAGTCACTGACAGCTTACAATGTTTACCTTATGATCATTCCATTTATGATTTCTGGACAACTGAAATCCTGGAAAGTGAGGGCAGTGATCAAATCAGGGAAGGGCACTGTATACCCTCCATTCTTGTACAGAATCCCTTTGGTATTCAAATCTCTACTTTTTAAGATTTGTTTTATGTGTACAAGTGCTTTGCCTTCATGTATGTCTGTGAACCACACACATGCAGTGCCTGCGGAGCCCAGAAGAGGTCGTCAGATCCCCTGGAACTCGAGCTGTGATCCCCAGGAATATATGGTTGTGAGCCAGCCTTGTGGGTACTGGGAACTGAACCTGGGTTCTCTGGAAGAAGCACCAGGGCTTTTTAACTGCTGAGCCATCTCTCGGCCCCAGTGTTCCGGTCTCTGACAAGCTCCTTTCCATGTGTGACCTTGTGTGTCTCCTTTCATATCATCCATGTGTGTGATTTCTATGGATTTGGCAGTAGCACCAGCTTTTGATCAGAGGTTCACCCCTTGCCATGGGAAGGGACTGCTGGAAGCTTTTGAACTGCTGGACTCTTGAGTTCAAGCTATTTGTCCCGAGTCTGCTGATTTCTGAGACGTCCTGTAACGCCTCTGTGTTCTGTCATTCACCTTCCTGGGATTACCTCTTTGAATATCACCTGAGCAACCAGGCTTCACCCCACATCTCCAGAACCCCAGTGGGATGAGGTTGTGTGTGTTTGTGTGAAGCTAAGGGTTTAGGGAGGTGTGGGCAAGTTTCCTTTGAGACCAATCCATGTGCAGGAATCCCTTTGTCAGCCCTGAATCTAAGCTGCCTTACTGGTGTGTCTCATCTATGAGCTCCAGGCTCCAATGCACTTACCACCTCAGCATATCCACACACAGAGCAGATCAGCTACAGTGCTGTGGGAGTCCAGACCTTCTAGCTGATGTGCCAGGAGTCAAAGCCAAACGCACCGTGACCTTGAACTTCTGTTGGAGATTGCACCTGTTTTCATTCCCACACTGGCTACTTGGCTTTGCAAAAACTACAGCATGTGTGAGAGGTTGGTGACAGAGAGAGGCATGGACCCAGGGAAGGAACTGACTGGGCAATCCAAGGAAGCAAGCAGAGGAAGGTGGTGTGATCCTGGGTGAGAGAATAGGCTCCGGGGATGAGGGGAGCATATGAAGCTAGACAGGGATTCCTCTCGGAAGCTGTAACTTTGTGCCCTGACTGCAGTGTGGGCTCTGCCTGGCCACAGCCAAGGGCTGAACCAGAACAGTCATTCAGGCGCTCACCTCTAGAGGGATCTGGTCACTCAATGCCTCTCTGACATCCTGGGGGTCTGAACCACTCCTGTTGCAGAGGAAGTCATTGTTCTTAGCTAGCAGATGGTTTGTGTCTGCTGCGGAAGGATTCCCAGTCCTGTATGCAATTCCCCTAGGATTCTACTGATGCTCCCAAGTGCTGCTGGGAAATTCTCAGATAGTTCTCAAAATAAAATTAATCCTGATAACATTTCTTTTTAGAAATGAGAAGTGCCAGACAGATTTGGGTGGATAAATGTTGGTTACAGAAGGGAGTCATGAAAATGAAGGCAGAGCCTCATCCCTCTGTTCCTGTAGGAGCAGAGAGACCCTCCACAGAAGCTGGATCACCACACCAATCTGTCAGGACCTGCAGGTGCCATCACTACACTTATGGGGGTTGTTCCAAACCCTAGTGTGGGATATTTTGTGTTGTAACAAATAAAGCTTGCCTGAAGATCAGAGTGTGGAGCTAGCTACACTAGTTAGCCATAGAAGCCAGGCAGTGGTGGCACACACCTTTAATCCCAGCACTCAGGAAGCAGGTGGAACTCTGTGAGTTCAAGGCCACCCTGGGCTACACTAGATTAAATCAGTCTAAAAGAGAAACAGAGCCAAGTACAGGTGGCTCACACCTTTAATCCCAGCATTATGGAGGTGGAGACAGAAGTGATATGATTGGTCAGAGAGAGGAATATAAGGTGGGAGGAGACAGGCTCAAGATTCAGTCTGAGGTTTCATAGAGACAGACAGGATCAGAGTATTCAGTAGAGGTAAGAACTAGTGGCTGGCTGCTCTGCCTTTCAGATCTTTCAGCATTTATCCCTATGTGTGACTCGGGGCTTTTATTTTTATTTATTTATTTTATTTATTTATTATGTATACAATATTCTGTCTGCGTGTATGCCTACAGGCCAGAAGAGGGCACGAGACCTCATTACAGATGGTTGTGAGCCACCATGTGGTTGCTGGGAATTGAACTCAGGACCTTTGGAAGAGCAGGCAATGCTCTTAACCTCTGAGCCATCTCTCCAGCCCCACTCGGGGCTTTTATTATTAAGACCAATTAGAACTTGTGCTACACTAGGCTCCTTAGAGATGGTGCTGGTCTTTGCTGCTGCTGAGAGATACGCTTCACAGACCAGGAACCCCACAGCCTGGGACATCTGAGTCAACACCCTCACCTCCCTCCCTCCCAGCTTTCTGCTGCCTCCTGTCTTCTGCGTGAGGTTAATAGAACCTACTCTACCCTCTCTGCCTTTCTCTTGAGTTCTCTTCCCAGGTCCTCCCTTCCCACACCGTAGCTTTCTCTAGCCTCCACATCACCCCTTTTCCCTTCTTCTGCTTTTCTAAACCCTTTGTCTTCCTTTCTCCCCTGCCCCATCACATTTTAGAAAACACTGTCTGGCAGGCCAAATCTCAGCAATCCTTCAGAAATCCCATCCCTCACCCCCCCATCGTTTTGCTTCTTTCTTGATTGAGACACTTGTTATTTTCACTATTCCTCTCTCTCACATGACCCCGTGTCCTCCTCTTCACTTCCATCCTCAGGGCACAGTGGAGTAGGGCAGAGTCGCCCACATCCTGGCAGCCAGGAACTAGAGGCGAGCTCTGGACGAGCTGGGGTTCTTCTCTCCCTCTTCACCTCCTTAGACGCACAGCGTGTGGGACGGTGTCTTCCATGCTAGGGGTGGTTCTTCCCTTCATGGTTCAACACCTCTGACCCAGGTGTGTGCTTTGCCGATGGTCCAGGAGATGCTCGGTCCAATCAGTCGTCGCTGAAAATTAATCAGTGTGAGTGTCATGCTGTCAGGGTTCCGGGACGGTGCCTGTTTGTCAGAGCATCACCAGGATGCACTTTACACACTGTGTTAAAGCTGTGGGCACGATGGAAGAGCATTAAATCAGCGTACTGTAGAACAAACAACTGAAGTTCGACTATTAGACACTTGGAAAAGGAAGTTTCGATGTAAAATTTTGCATTTTTTAAACTTTGGAACCCTTCTGGACTTAAAACAGTCCTTACGAGTCAGTAAAAAATAGTTCCATAAGCCCTTCAACCAACATTTAAGATTTTTTAAACGTTAATGTCAGACATGAGCAAGTGCCATTTTAGGAACAGCAGTTAACATTCATGCAGTACTATTATCTAAACCATAGACCTTTCCAGAATTTCCTGCTGGTCCCATTAATGCCTTTCCTGTGGCCGAGAGTCCAGTACAGGATCCTGGGTGACATTTCATTGTCAAACCCCTTGGTTTCCTTTAATTAGCCTTGGTTTGTGTTATGTGCCCTAACCCTTTAAGAGAGTATTGCTTTACTAGTCAGTTTCCTGACACTACGATAAAACACCTGAGGTAATTAACTTATAAAGAGGAAAGGTTTGTTTGGGCTCATCGTTTGGGAACTCCCAGTCTATGGTTGACAGGCCCCATTGCTTTGGATCTATGTGGAGGCAGCCTGTCTTGGTGGGAGCATATAGCAGGAGTTACTTACCTCATGAGCCAAGAAGCAAAGGAGAAAAAAAGGTAAGGATTGGTGCCCTTTCAAAGGCACACCCGTGTTATATAAGACAAGGTCTCACTATGTGGCTCAAGCTGGATTTGAACTTGCACTCCTTCTGCCCCTGCCTCCTGAGATCTTGGATTACAGGTTTATGCAGTGGGCAGCTGACTAGCCTGTCTTCCAAGCTGTGTTAGTCTGATCTTTTTTCACAATTAATTCAAATTACGCATTTTGGGCACAAATACCACTGAAAAAGTGACATTATGCCCCCTTTAGCACTTCTTACGGGAGGCACATGAGATAAGCTGTCCTTTGGGGACATTAATCAATGGTATGCCATGGCCACCGAGTCCCTCCACTCTGATGTGACTAGTTTCCCCCTAACACTACCTAGAGCCCGTGGGAGGAGGCAGATGTTCTATGTGCACCCCAGGCTTGCAGGCTCATTTCGGCTCCATAGGTGAATCATATCTGTGGAGTTATTCACAAGGCCTTTGACATCTCCTGTTCTGTTTCTAAGGAAAATCTTTCCTTTCCTTCCATTTATTAATGCATTTCTTACATAGGTGGAGTAGCCTTTATCTGAAATGCTTGGAGGTAGAATGTTGGGGTTTGATTTCCCTAAGGTGTGGAAATATTTGTGCTATAAATAATGAGAGATCCCGAAGCCAAGCCTATTCATCTAATTTGTTTGTATTTCATTCACATCTTATAGGTACCACTTAGTGGTGATTGCCCATGATGTCTTGGTGCCCTGTGTGACAAATCACGTGGTGTTAGTTGTGAATGCTCCATTTGTGGTCATCAAGGCTAGTGCTCACAGTATTTCAGAGTTTAGGCATTTAGGATTTTAGATATTCAAATTAGGGATGCTCCATTTATGGAAGAGCAATGATGCTATTTCTTTTTAAGTTTATGAGCAGTGGTTCTCAACCTGTGGGTCGTGACTCCTTGGGGCTACTTAAGACCCTCAGAAAGCACAGATATTTATGTTATGATTCACATAAATAGCAAACTGCTATGAAGTAGCAATGAAAATAATTTTATGGTTGGGGTCGTCACAACGTGAGAAACGGTATTAAAGGGTCGAAACATTTGGAAGGTTGAGAACCACTGGTCTATGATTTATAATTATTATGCACACAGCATCAATGCCCAACCCCTGGTCCTACACCAAAGAGCTTGCTTGTTGCTTGCGGCAGACCTAGTGGTTCCCTTCCCAACATTCCATCATCCTTTACTTGCAGGTAAAGTGATGATGTGCAACAGTTGTGTTGATTTAGGGTACCAGTTCCCTTACTGAAGCCAAGAGTTGATTCTGGGGTTGTTTTTACACGATAAGCTTCCTGACCTAACCCTTGTTATAGTGCCACATTTGGCTAACCTGGGCTTAATCCAGTCTTTGTAGGGTTTTCCCTTAGGCAAAGTCATTGGTTTAATATGGCCTGTTATTCAAATTGGGTCATTGAGCTGTGATCAGGTTTAGGAGAAGGGAGGCTCCTGCCTGGCCTGAGAGATCTATAAAGGCCGGCTGGACATTCTTCCTTAGGTGGTGGGATGGAGAATGCCTACTTGGAACTGTTGCAGACATTTTGACACCATAAGGGAGACCTGAGGCTGAAGAAGTTGAGGAGATTAAATAAAAGCCCTAGGTGTCTCTAATAGTATGAACAACAATTTCAAATAACCCTGGAACTTGACCTGAGGAACTTTCAAGTTCACGCTCTGATAAATCCTTGCAGTTTTGGGCAATTTGAACAGTCTTTTGACTTTTAGGATAGAGATAGGATCCATGACTGCAGAGTTCCAAGTGACTTCAGCTCCTCCTGCCTCTGACTCCTGAGAGTCAGCATTACAAGAGTGTGCCACCATTCCCTACAGTGGCCAGTTGGATTTGTCTCAGTCTCATCACAGGGACACCAGAGGCACATGCCCAGCCAGCTGTGCTAGTACAGACCTAACTTGTACATGTGGGAACCTTGGAATTGGACTCTGATAGTATTCAAATCCCTTCAACACACCTCAGGAGTTTGACCTTGGACAAGCTTCCTGAAGACAGGGAACAAATGAATCAGTCCCTTCCTTTCAGGGATCCTCTGAATGCAGTAACCCATACAACAGCTAGCATACAGTAGGATCTCGGGCAATTTTGTTGATGTTTGCTACCGCCCCTGCCCCATCATCTTAGGCCATGTTTCCCTGTGCATTGGGCCTTAAAGGAGACTCTGACCCTCCAGATGTCAGCATCTCAAATTTAGAACCCCGGTGATTTCCTGAGAGGAAAACAATTCCCAGTCACCAGAGGAGATGAACAGCTCAGCCATTTGCTAAAGCAAATATTAGTTCAGCACTGTCCTGGGGGAGGGCGAGCGGCTGGAGGAGCTGTTTGTGTTCTGCATCTCTGCAGGAGCTGATGGAGCTTCAGAGGAGGGAGAGTCGTTCTTAGACGGTTCTCCCCACTGTCTCCTATTCCTTCTGGGCCCACATCCCCTCTGCTCCTGTGTATCTTTAGGCTCCTGCTTTAGCTGCAGGATCACCCACACCTTGGGGCATAGCTGGCCTCCTTTGGTCTTAGCCAAATCCAATGGCTTAGAGATGGATTTCCCCAATCAGACGGGCTGTTAATTCAGGTAAACTCTTAGAGTGGCAGGATGGGAGCTGAACCCGTATGTGTAGGTGTTTAGGGTACACTAGTCTAGGGTTTGTGAGCCTCCATACTACCAAAATTAAAAAAAAAATTTTAAGTTTATTTCATGTGCATGTGTGTGCCTGTGTGTATTCAGTGTTTATCATGGATGTGCAGGTGCCTTCCAAGGGCAGAAGAGAACGTTGGATTCGCTGGGACTGGAGTTACAGGTGTTTGTGATCTACATGTTATGGCTGCTGGGAACCAAACCTGGGTCCTCTGCAAGAGCAACGAGCGCTATTAACCGCTGAGCCCTCTCTCCAGGCCTGCTCTCAACATCTTGACTGATAATTTTCTGTAGTGAACGATTGTCACATGCCGTAAGCAGCTGGCCATGTTCTTCGTCTTGCTTCCACTAGACTTCAGGAATATACCCTTTCCCCAGCTGTGATGGACAAAAATGACAACTGAAATTGCTCAGTGTTTCCCAAACCAACAACAATACAGACCCACAAATACCAGTTGAGAGCCAGTATTTTAGTAGGAGGTAGAGAAGACTGTTGGGTACTTGGCAGGTTAACTTAACCAGAGCCTCAGTTTTCATACTCAGAAAGTGGAGACCACAGTAAAATGGGAGAGCACAGGTCATGGTCTTGCTCTCCGCCGTCTCTAGCAGCAACACAGGGCCTGGGGCAGAGCTGGTGCCAGAGGTTTGTTGCTGCTCTGGGAGGTGACTCAGCTGCCACTACAACTCTTGACAAAATCCCTTTATGTCTGAGGGCCATCTCTCTTCAGTCTGGGTTTTACATTCTCATCTTCTGCTCAAGGCTGCCTTCCCTTCCTTCCCCAAGAGTCCATGAAAAAATGTTCTGTAATCTCTGCTCCTGCCTGGGACCTCTCTCGCCAGTCTGGAGACAGTTTGGAGATACTCCCCACTCTCCATATTGCTAATGTGGTCCACCCAGAGCCACTTCTGGGCCAGGACTCTGGACATGCTGAGTGCCTATAGACAGAGTGGAGATGCCTTGGGCTCACTGAAAGAGTAAGTCCATTCCTTCTGACATGATCAGCTCCATCCACACATGAGGTTCTAGGGATGGATTGCTAATCATACATCACCCTCCTGGGTGGCTTGCTACTGCTTCTGAATTCTATTGATTGGTTCAGGAAGCATTGTGTCCCCTCAATTAGTTCTATTAATGGAGGGAGGACATCTTATTAATAGGTGTCTAAACATGTACCATGTCTCACAGAGAATCTGGAGGAATGGGACAGTGTTTCCTTGATGGGGCTGACAGCTAAGCAGGGGAGACAAAGGAATACAACATGGCTGAAAGAACCAGAGCCTAAGCCTGTAACAAGAGGTGAAGTGAAGGCAGGGGAGTCTTTACCTCCAGTCAGTCCTGACTTGGGGTTCACCCTCGATGACTTGGATTGTTCCTATTGGCTCACTCTGTCTCCCTGCCTTTATCTTCCTTTAATCAGCCTCTGCAGGAACAGCAGGGCAGCTTTTCTGGAATGTTCACACTATTGCATCACAGCATAGCTAGGACTTTATTAAGGCTTATCATGGCATTATCTGTAATCATGAAACACTGAGAACCGTAGGGAAATGGTAAAATAATGGTGGTGCGTAGGGGGACACACATCCAGCATCATTAAAACTCACATTTGGAAGGGCAATTTAGAGACACAAGAAAATGCTTGCAACCCAATGAAATACCGATTCAAATTATTTGACTACACACTCACACACACACACACACACACACACACACACACATATGTAACAAAGGTTGTTCTAGTTCACAAGATGTGGGTGGTTTTAAACTTTATGACATCAGAAACTGTCTTTGCTTTTCATTTCCAAGTTTAGCAGAGTACGTCGCATATAAAAGGTAGTCACTACAAGGCTTGTTAAGTGAAATTGATTATTTAAAAAATATTTTCCAAATTTTTCCCACAAACATTATTATGTTTAGCACTCTGTCAGAAGGAGATGCTGAAACACATACCCGAGTTGTGTACCTGGTAGGAGTGATCTCAGGTAGAGTGGAGGAAGGGAGATGGAGTAGAGCGGGGGGGGGGGGCAAACCAAGTGTGATACCTCGAGAGTTTCCAAGTGGCAACAGCCGTGTCCTCCTGGGAGCTCCAGGAGACCCCATAGAACACTCTTAAATTTGTCAACAGAGGGATGAGGAGGCCTAGTACTTGCCTTACAGCTCCTCCTACATGTCTGAGGGCAGCACAAGGGCATCGAGTCCTCAGAAGCTACAGAAGACAAAGCCATGGGCAGGAGGGATCAAGAGGGTACAAGGGTGCGCACAACCTCTGACACCAAGGAAGTTCCCTGGAGTTTGAGTTACAGGAAATCGTGAGCTACCTGACATAGGTGTTGGGATCTGAACTAAGATCCTCTGCAAGAGTATGACAGGCTTGTAACCACTAAGCCATATCTCCAGGTGCATTCTCATTAAAAAAAAATAAAATAAAAAATAAGAACAAAACATTGAGTTTCATAAATGCTTCCTATATACTTTTGGTTGTGTGTGCATTTACTGGAGCATGTTAGACTGACGAGGAATCACACCCTTAAAAAAATTACCTCTCTCTCTCAGTGGCAAGCACTTACCAGTTGCTCCTCAGTTAGAGGTGGGATTTTCTGTCCTCTTCCTGTCTTCATGCTGGGCTTTTGTCTGGTTTGATCCGGCACCAGTCTTGTGCATGCTGTCAAAAACATCTGTGTGGGTGTGGAACTGTCCCATTGTACCCACATGTCGTTTTTTTAGAGTTGCCCACCATCTCTCTTACAATCTTTCATCGTCTTATCCACAGTGATCCTTGGACTCTGTGGGAGGAGGTAGATATAGGAGGTAGGGTACGGCATAGACGTTCCATTCAGGGCTGTGCTCTCTGAAGTCATTTATTCGCTTCCCCTTGATCAGTGTGAGTCTCTGTGTACATCACCATCTACTGAAAGAAGAAGCTCCTCTGATGAGGTTGGAGGGATACATTAATCTATGGACATAGTGAGAAGTCTGGTATGAGTTTTATCTTGTGGACTGGCTCTTAAACCCACAAGAAAGTGATTAGTTACTCCCACAACATTTGTGCCACTTTTGCACCAGTGGACATGCTTCGCCAGGCCAGTTATCACTGTAGCTCACACGTTCACAACTGAGTAAGTTTAATGATGACTTTCCTCCTCTGGTAGCAGGCATGGCACCTTTTAGCACTATCAAAGTCAATTAGTAGGAATGAAGCTTTCAGGTCAGTAATTTCTTTATGTTCTGTAACTCAGGTACTAGGTGTCTGCAGCAGTAATGTTTTACCATTTATGTTAGTTAGGAGTCTGCACTGGCTGGGTTTGTGTGCCAACTTGATACGAGCTAGAGTCTTCAGAGAAGAAGAAACTTCAGCTGAGGGAATGCCTCCACGGGGTCCAGCTGTAAGGCATTGTCTCAATTAGTGATCAGTGCCAGAGGGACGGGCCATGGTATGTGGTGCCATACCTGGGCTACTGGCTCTGGGTTCTGTAAGAAGGTGGACTGAGCAAGCCAGGGAAAGCAAGCCAGTAAGCAGCTCCCCTGCCCCATGGTCTCTGCATCAGCTTCTGCCTCCAGGATCCTGCTCTGTTTGAATTCCTGAGCTGACTCTTTCTGGTGATGAACAACCATGTAGAAGTTTAAGGTAAATTAATACTTTCCTCCCCAACTTGCTTTTTGGTCATAGTGTTTCATTGCAGCAATAGAAACCCTAACTAAGACAATATCTCTAAAGGAACAGAATGCATAGGATGATTACAAACTCGATTTATTAGAATGGCTAGCAGGTTGTGGTCCAGGTAGTCCAACAATGTCTATGACAGGAATACCAAGAATCTCATAATTGCTTAGTCCACAAGGGTGGCAGAGTTGTGCAGAATCACAAGTTGTCCTACTATAGAATAACTCTACATAGACTCTTTTAGCATTCAGATATGCTCATGTTTCAGGAAGATTCTACAGCAGCAGTTTAAATATGACTTTACCAGAAGGCCTTTAGCGGTAGCTACCCCTCCTTTACTCCCCCAACCCCACTCCATTTAACCCTTCCTGCTCTATTATCCCCCTTTCCCCTTTCTATCACTGTATTCTACCTTCCCTCCCTTGGCAGACTCCAATGTCCATGGCTTATTACTAATTTCCTGACCTCTATGGTTATTCCAAATGAGACACACAGATTTGAAGATTCAAATGCAGCACTAATGAGTGAGAAAAAATGTGATATTTGTCTTTCTCTGAGCAATATCCCATTGGATAAATGTATCATTTTTTATAATATATTCACTCACTGACAGACATCTAGTCTGTTTCCATCTCTTGACAATTGTGCATGGAGCAGCAATGAACTTGAATTAGAAGGAGTCTCTGCAGGTAGGGGAGCGTCTTTGATTTTCCCCAACAGCGGAAGATCTATGTCTAGCTTTGTGAGGAACATCCACACTCATTCCCAAAGTGGCTGCACTAGCGTGCACTCCCACCAGCGACAAACAAGTGTCCATTTCCCTCCACACCCAGGACAGACTTTTCCATCATTTTTTTTAAATCCTAGTCATTCTGACTTGGGATAAGATGAAAACTCAAAATATTTTTACTTTGCATTTCTCTGATTGCTAAGGATACTGAACAATTTTAAAGAAATATTTCTCTGCTATTTATATCTCATTTTTTTGAGAACCCTCCATTTAGTTCCATGGCCTATTTTCCCATCGCGTTTTTGTTTTCTTGATGTTTAGTTTTCTTTGAGCTCTTTGTATATTTTAGATACTCACCCTCTGTTTAAAGTGTAGCTGGCAAAGCCTTTTCCTATTCTGTAATCCACCTCTTCTCTTGAAGGACAGTGTGCTTTGCTCTAAGGAAGTTTTAGGTTTATGTGGTTGCATTTGTTAGTTGGTGGGCTTCATGCCAAATGGTCAAGAAGCTTACCATGAGACCTGACACCCTGAACCCGATAGAGGACAAAGTGGGATTTGGTTAAACTTACAGGCACAAGAAAGGGCTTTCTGAGCAGTACCCTAGCAGAGCTCAAGTTTTTATTTGTGCAAAGCTCCTCCATCCTCATTATGAATAGATGCCTAGAATCTTGAAGTTAGCCCCATTTGATGAAATTACAGGCTGACTTAAGCCAAAACTGGGTCATGTCCTCTGTCACACATAGAGGCAGTACATGCCACCTGGGGACACTGGGAACTCTCTATATAGTCATACACCTCTACATTCTTTGGCTTTAGTGAGTGACTTCACCTCTCTCACCTTTATTTCTTCATTTGTAGCTGGGGCTGATAACAGTGCTTCTCTCATTCAGCCTGAGAATTGCCAGTAACTTTGAATGCAGGAACTAACCACACACCCGGCAGGTAACAACCTTTCCATACATGTTAACTGCTTTTAAAATAATGGCACCGCTGTTGTTTACTGTTACCAGAGAGCAAAAGCCAGCCTCCTGGCAAAAGACCTCCGCTCTCAGGGCTATTGCTGAGCTCTGATTGCTAAAGTCAATATATTTCCAAATCAAAACAAACCTAGGAACATCTTTAATCCCATCCGGATGCAGAAACATCTGCCTGCAAACACACCTGGAAACTGGCACACCTGACAACTCTGTCCCAGTCTGAAGCTTTGGTGGCTGCAGGAGGGGGTTCAGGACATGGTTCACAGAACAATGTGAGCTAAGGTTCCAGGGGCTCTGTTGCAGAGCCTTCCCAGTTTGCAAAAAGAAAAAAAAAGTCTCATCCCTGTAGGCTCTTTGTCCCAGGCAAGCAGGATGGCCAGTCACCCTGCAGGGCTGCTTCATGGGTGTTGTAGCCTGCTCACTTCCAGGCTGGAACGCCCTAGACGGAGCCACCAGGAAACATGGGTTGAAAGCACTGGAGCAGGGTCAACTCTACTCATAGTTCTTTGTCCACTTTGGGTACCAAGGGCTTGTTCCTTAGAAGATCACCCTGGGGTGGCATCAGAAGAACCTGTCACTCATGCTGACGCTTTGACATGATCCAGTGGATGCTCTGACAGGATTCACAGCGCCATGTTGGAGGGCAATGGACTGTGTCACTTGTTAGTGGGATCTACACAACACACCCTGCCCTCTACTGTTCTCTGGCCATGACTCCTAGGGAGACACAGCGTGTTCTGGGGACAGCACAGCTCACGAGCAGGTAAAGCCTCTATCAAAAGTTCCTGAAGAGGCACCTTTGCACAGTCCGGGGCTGATTATGATCCATAATCAGAGAAAAGAAGTAAAGAAGGCGAGAGACACAAAAGACTGCTTTGTGCCATGAGAGGGAGGCAGGGAACTCAGTCTGAGCCTGGATCCCTGATGGAGACTCAGCTTGACTCTTGATTCTCTAATGGAGACTGAGTTTGGGTCCCTCACCCCAGGCTGGGACTCACCTCTCACAGACCACAGACTGAACACTGATTCAGATCTGATCTTTGACTCTTGTCAACTCTTGTCAAAGACTGAGAACTTAGCTACAGCCTGACCCTTGATGTTTCACCCTAGGCAGCTACTGAGAGCTGGCCATAGCTTTTGCCTGCATGTCTTCTTCTTCCAAGAACAGATAATGCAGTTCTGTGCTCAGGCACCAGCTCGGCCACTCTCCAAGGTGTCTGTCAATTTCCCAATTACTAGTAAATTGCTAACACTCGAAGCAACTCGCTCTGCATATTAATATGGCCAAGCGCACACTCCTGAGGTAACCTGGACCACTGTATGCCCGCCAGTGTTATTTGCTCTGCAGAACCAGGTAATTTCCTTGCTGGACTTCAGTGGGATGTTGAAAAGCAGTGTCAGCTTCTTTTGCTCTTAATTAGGGCTGGGCTTCCTTCAGTAAATCACCCATCATTATCAATGAACTTGTAATTTTATGTTCCAGAATTATAGACTGATGATTAAAGAGAAAGCCGGGAGGCCGAGGAGCAGGTGCGAGCTCTGGAGACCTGGAAATTCTTTTAATCTCCCTAATTCATTCCACAGTGACCTTTACTATAGTTTCCCCGAGACACCCTGAATTGTAACATCATCTTCTTCTTCTCCCCTTGACCAGCAGCATGTGTGGCAACGGCTGGTCCCCTGGCTTGTGGGGAACATTGTGGTGGCTTGTCTGGGAAATGGGGGTTTGTTTAAAGAAGCACAAGGGTTTGGTGAGTTCTCTTCTCTCTTAGGGTTCTCGTCCTTGTTCTATGATGGCATCAGACCCCACTCCTGGGGAATAGCTCAAGAGGCTATTTTCAAATCATGCTGGGATAATTGATGCCTGGGCAATACCAGGCTCCTGACCCCTTGCATATTACACACATCTAATGGTTCATCCGCATCAGTAACTGTTTCTCCTGGGCACATGAATGCAGGCTCTTCTTTCAGTATAGTGGTAAGGGAAGTACCTCTTTCTACTTCCAAGTGCGTCTTAAGGCTCAACCCCTACAGTGGCTATGAATAGGCAGTGACCTGTATGGTTCCAGTGATTCTCTGCCCTGTGGGAACTATAGGAGAAGGGAGGAGCTCTTAGCTGGCTGGTGGGCCAGAGAGGGCAAGAGTGCAGCAGCCAGTGTTCAGTCTCACACCTAGATGCAATGGCCACACACTGAGTGAGTTACAAATGGGCACTAGATGCTCACCATGTACCTGGAAGACACACAAGGGTCATCAAAAAAACTCAAGACTTTACATTTTAATACACTGTGTTACAGAAGGCCATTTTCATGCAAATGTGTAATATATTTTGAGTGCATTCCTGCTCCTCCTCCCCACATCCTCCCATTAATCCCCTTTGTCCCCCTAGACAATTTGGCTCTTTCCATTATCCATACATATGTGATTTTATGAATCCATAAAATCTAGGACCCTCGGATGAGGGAAAACATCGTATTTCTATTTTGAGACTGATTTCACTTATTTCAAGTTGCATCAAATATTCTTGAAAAAGTAAAAAAAAAAAAGAATTTCTGATAGAAAAATCTCTGACTCTACTGAATTCATCACCAGAGAGCGAGCTTCCTTCCTTCTTCCTTCTTCCTTCTTCCTTCTTCCTTCTTCCTTCTTCCTTCTTCCTTCTTCCTTCTTCCTTCCTTCCTTCCTTCCTTCTCTTCTTCCCTCCCTCCCTCCCTCCCTCTCTCTCTCTCTCCCTCCCTCTTTCCCTCCCTCTCTCCCTCCCTCCCTTCCTCCCAGGGTGTGTGTATGGATTGAGGCCAGAGTAGGCCATTGCACTCCCGGAGCTGAAGTTAAAGGCAGTTGTGAGCTTTTGGAAGTGGGTGCTAGGAACTGAACTCAAATGCTCTGCAAGAGCTTTATGTGTTCTTAAACCCTGAGTCATCTCTCCAGCTCCCAGAGAGCTTTCCAGATGGAGGCGGCTGGCTTGACCAAATCTGGAACAGAGAGTGCCTCATCCCACCGGACTCCTAGTTAGGAGCCTCAGTTGAGCAGAAGCAGGGTCCACTCAACTCAAGCAGTAGGTGCAGCCATCCCATCCTCGCTCAGCTCTCTAGCACTCCCTGCTGGTAACTGAAGTCCTGTGTAGTCTAGCCTCTATGTTGTCACCCTCTCCCCTGGGGATGGCATGATACAGAGACCACAACAGTGAGAGTAGACTTTGGAGATCTGTGTGTCCCTCTAGTTGAGCCAGTAACCAAATGACTCAAGACAAGCGACATAACCAAGTAGGAACTTTCATTGTCCGTTATCATTCTGTTTCCCTCCCCTGGGGTCTTGAGGGCAACCCAAGACCTAGGAGAGGTCTGTGGGGAGGGCTCCAGGGCAGCTCAGTTCTTCCAAGTCATCGTCTGTATCAAGGACACAACGAGCATGGAGGTGTGAAGCTTGTTGCAGTGCCTTTCTCTAAAACGTTGTAGCCGGTGACTGGGAACTCTGGACATAACTTGGGGTGCATTATAAGTCAGGGAATGGCCCTTCTTCTCCTGAGCACCCCATCACTTCTGGAAGAATGCTATCCTTTGGATAGCAAGGTCATAACACATTTAAAACAGCAGCATCCTACTGCAGCCCACACTGGTTTTAGACTTAACTGTTAAGCAAATTGAGGCATTGACCTGTCTTATCTCTGATGCACACAGCTAAAACACAAAAAAACTTCCAGACCCACTTTTGGTCCCTGACTGTCTCTGTATTATAGGATGAAGCTGCTGCCTGTCTAAGGACAGGTGGAGGGTAGACCCCTTAGCCTCAGTCCGTATCCTCTCGTCTGGGGCTCAGCCTTTATTCCACTGCAGATTCAGCTCCTGCAAAGTGTTCAGAATCAGTCCCGGGCCCAGGAAGCAGGAATCTAAAAGTGCCCCACCCCATCCTGCTAGTGGATGCACAATCGGAGGCTCATTGCAGGTACACTTGAGACTTGTGCAAGGTTCCCATCGGGGTCTTTTGCCACGCCGTGTTCCCTGTGGCTGTGGCCCCTTCTCAGGGCCCCATCTTCAGTCTGAAGTCAGCATCCAGTTCTTTTAAAGCTCCAGGCCTTTTAAGTTTGGTCTGATCTCAAATTCTTTGCATGTTTTGGTTCCTCTGGGTACCTGGAAGCTGCTTGTCACATGATCTTAGTCTATTTCTGTTTTGATCTTCCCTCATTGTGCTCTGCTGAGTGAAGGCACAGTTAGCAGCACAGAGCAGATACTGGGCAAGACGTAACTGCCTGCCTGAATAAATGGTGGTGTGTATGTGAAATGACAAAGCCGTGGTGGATCAGATACATAGATGATGCAGATGCTGATATATGGGGTTCATCTGGACAATGATCAGCTTCCCTTGCACCCCAGAGACCCCCCTCTCTGTACTCCAGTGTCCTCCATCATCACCTCTTTGTCCTAGGCGACTGCCCACCTGCCTGGTCTCTCTATTCAGATGTCTGGGTTTCTAGGGCTTTCCAGTCTTGATTCTAGTGTATCTTATGCCAATTCCTTCATGGTCACAGTCAAAGTCAGGAAGGGGCATGTATGGCTTAGGACTTTATTGAGGTATGCAGAGGGAGGCACGCTGAACTGTCAGATCGGTCAAGCCAGCACCCACACGGCGGCCTTCATTCTGCTCTCCAGGGGACAGGCTCTGAGCTTCTGAAAGCCTGACTTCCTTTTTACGAACCTCTAATCAGAACTGCACTGTGACTGGCAGAGTTTCTGGAAGTCAAGAGGCGAAAAGCAAATGGAAGGAGCCAGCTGAGGTAGAGATTACGCCCAACACCGCATGCCGAGATGGAGCTAATTAAAGCGGGTTCTTAAAGCTCAGCCCTGGGAAGGGCCCTGGTGGAAACAGACAGCTCTGGGATGGATGCTGGAATGTGCTGCGGTGATGGGACATACCACAGCCTTCTGAACACCCAGTGAAGAGGCACAAGGATCCCACTCGTGACCTCAGCAGCTGGATCTCCCACCATCTCCCATCCTGTGCCTCCTTTATTTTTATTTTCTCTTATTGGAGTAAAAATTTAAAGCCCATGACTTGAGGGCATCTCATACTCTCCCACTGTGTGTAGCCATTGCCCACCACCTCTATTGACTTCCAAGACATTTTTCATTTTCATCTTTCTCATTACTCCTTCCCTAATCTTCCTGTCCTTGGAGACTTTGTGTTCTGGGCATTTCATGTGGACAGGATCACATGATGTGGTATTAGGACTTCTTGTTTTCACTGACCATAATGTTTGCATGGTTCATTCATGTTTCTTTTAAACTGCAGCCTTACATCATTCATTTTATGGTCAAATAATATTTTATTCCATGGGTGCATGGGCGCATAGATTTTGTTCATCCATTCATCAATCCACAAACATTGGGTGCCTCTAGTCTCTGCTAATATGGACAGTGTTGGGGATGGCTACTCTTTGAAGCCTCATGTTTATCTCTCCTTGGTGCCAACCAAAGAGAACTACTGGGTCATACAGTGAATACTCACCTCCCGAGGATTCATCTGGAGCCAGGTCCTTGGTCCTCTGGACCCGTTGGTCCTACTGGGTCATACTGTGAATACTCACCTCCCAAGGGTTCATCTGGAGCTAGGTCCTTGGTCCTCTGGCCCCGTTGGTCCTGTCTTCTCTCATGCGTGCTTCTCCTTTCAGCTATCAGGCCTGTCCTTCCATCTTCCTTTCACCAGTTTTACCCACTTTTCTGACAGAAGATGCTGCCCCCTCTTCTGGGCCCTGTGGATGCTGATGCTATGACTCTGTGAAGGTATTGTAGCCCCCTATCTGTTTTCTCTCTCCTCCAGTCCAGCTGACTGTTATTTGATCATGGGGATAGAATCTGGCTTGTGTCTGCTTCCTTTATCCTAGGTTAGTGTTTCCAGTTGTTCCCATGGAGAATGAATGAATGGAGGATCCTTGCGTGGGGCGTGAAGTTTCCATCTCTGGGCCCTTTCCAGGAGACGGTGGCTGAGCTATGAGGATGGGAAGTGTACCCACAAGAGCTGCCTTGGCTCCTGAGCAGCCCGAGCATTTGTTTTCCTTCTTCTCAGTGTGCACTAGCCGCTGTCAGCTCCAGGCTGCCATTGTCACGCTTCGTTAGAACTGCTTTGTTGCTATGCGCAGCGGTAGTCACCGTTGCTAGGTTGGCTTTTGTTTCATATATGTGTGTATATATATCAGCATTCCCCCCCTGGCAAATAATCAGCGTCCAATTAATTCTGAATTTTTCATTGTTTGCTCCAGCTGTCAGGCTCCTCGCAAGAGCAAGGAGCGACTGTTACAGTGTTTTCCTTATAACGAACTGAGAGAGTCAGCAGGTCACTCCTGACTCTGGGGCATGAGAAAGGAAAAGCGGGACAGTGAGGGAGACACAAAGAAACAGAGACAGGGAGAAGGATAAGAGGAAGACAGAGAACGCCAGGGCAGAAACAAACATTGAAAGACAAGAAGACTTAGACACAGAGTCACAGCCATAGAAAGACACACACAATACACAGAAGCATCCATGCAACCGCCATACACTCAAACACCCCCACAACACACTCAACTGTTTCCACACTCAAACAGTCACACAACATACTCAACTCTTTACACACTCAAACATCCCCCACAACACACTCAACTGTTTGCACACTCAAACACCCGCACAACACACTCAACCCCTTACACATTCAAACACCTCCCACAACACACTCGACTCCTTACACACTCAAACACCTCCCACAACACACTCGACTCCTTACACACTCAAACACCCCTCACAACACACTCAACCCTCACCCACAATATATGAAGCCCTCTATTCAAGCACCCCCACATGCCAGTACTAAAAACAGACAGAGTTTTGTAGAGACACAAAAGGAAGTGAATGTGACTGGGACAGGGAGACAGAGAGAGACACAAAGAGGAGGTGACAAACACTGAATGACTGAAGGACACCCATGAAAGTCCGTGTATTGGCGACTCTGTGCCAGCATAACAGACCCACGCTCCTGAGGCCCGCACTGGGGCTACAGTAGAAACCCCGCTGTCTTAACCCCTTCGCCACTTGCAGCTTCTCTCTGCCACAGCATCCAGGAGTGTTCTTGGGAACACTCGGGTAGGAAACGGAGGCCCGAGCACACAGTTAGCATACAGCGTGAGTGGGTTCTGAGCCAGGTTCTGAGCCTCCCATAGTAACCTTCTCCCGGGAAGACCTGCTCCTCAATGTCAATTCTGTCACTTGGGCCCTCATCCCCTCTGCCAGCTCCATCAGGTTGAAGTGAAGGTTCTAGGTCCCCACACAGATCCTCCTCTCCAAGCCCACAGCGCTCACGCTCGGTCAAGCTCCCCAGCCCAGCTACCACAGGAATACTTATGATTTCGCTGCCCTTTACTTCTCTAGGGGACAGATCCCCATTCTTTGGAAGATTTTTACTGTGTCGAGGTGTAAGTCAGCTTTAGGTAAAGCTGGAGGCCAAGAGCTCATGGCTGTCTTGTCTCGCTGTGGTGAAGCTGTACTGAGTTAAATGGAGGGGACAAGGGCATTTAAAGCCCATATCATAAGATACCCTTTCCACTTCCAGGACAGCTGTGACTGGGTGGGGCACTGTGGGTGCCAACGATGGGGGAGACAGATTGCTTCTTGCTCCATAACTCTGGCCCAGGCTAACCTGGTATTGCCATCATCATCCAGCAACAGAAGCTGCACACACAGCTGGCTGACGAGTGATGTATCTTCCTTACAGATGGTTCTGTTAGCCTTCTTCCCTAGGAAGGCAACTATTTTATTTATTTACGTTTTTGCCATTGCTGAATCTTTAGGATCTGGTATACAGTAGGTACCCAATACATGCTTGTTGCATGAATGATTGCAAAACTCTATCTACCATAATCCTCAGATCTTAATTTCCAGAATATTCTTTCCTGGCACTGGTAGGGAGAGACATTTTGCACAAGTCTGACGACCACCACTGTGTCTTTGGAGGACACTACAGAAGGTGCAGTGGTCTTTGAGCTGTAATATTTGATCTGGGTTCTGGAAAGATGGCCCTGGCAGCTGCATGGAGGACAGATGGGGGCAGAGATGCTGGAGCCGGAGGCCATAGCTGTAAGGAGTGGGTGTTGCTACCCAACACTCCGTGTCATTGCACAGAGACCTGCAAAAGAGCTGTCAGAACGGAAAAACACTGCAAACTTTCACAGCACTGTCAAGTTCACAAACTTTCTGCTTCTTCTTTTTATTTTTAAATTTCAGCTAAATAGCTTGCTTGCTTGGCTGTTTTTTTTCCCCCAAATTCCCAGGGCACCCCTGAAGTCGGTCAATATGGCATTATTGTCAGTTGGGGAACAGTAAACTTTTGAAAAACACCTTTTGCATTCTAGATTTATGGCAAGTGTTTGAACTTGGTGAGTCTTGAGCAGCACTTGGAAACACATTGTTTTGATTTTCCCAATAACTTCCTGAGGATCATTGGAAATGAGAATTCAAGAGCCCAGATGGATTTTTCCCACAGGCCAAATGCTTGTCGAGATGCATGATTTATTTGAGCCTTTCAACAAAGGATTATGGAGCAGGTAAATGTGCCCATTCAGCTCTCCTGAGAAGGCTTGGTCCTGAGGACGTTGGGTCCACTCACACCCCAATACTAAAGTATGAGCAAGAGCCACACCCTGCACACAGTTGCCCTTGGGAGGCTCCAGGGTCCTCCACACCTTGGACAGAGCTATTTCTACTTCCATTGTCCACTGCTCCCCAATGGATGGAGCTAAACCAAACCATGTGACCTTCAAGCAACCTTCAAACCATGGACTTTTTTTTTTTTTGGATTTGATGCTTAGCAGTCAGTGCCTTGAATTAATTCAAACCTTTCTTGTCTGTGTCCCAGCGCTGGCTCCTGGGGACTCAGTGTAGGTGGCACATCAGCCATTTTTCTTGTTGTTATGACAACAGACTTGACAGAATCAACTTCAGGGTAAAGGGGTTTATTTTTGGCTCATGGTTTTGGAGGGATTCCAGTCCATGACAGCGAACATAGGCTGTTGACATCTCAACAGGCCAGCAAGGGTGGGGACCAGGGACAGGCACATCTTTCAAAACCCTTCTGACCGTGTGACCTGCTTCCACCAGCCAAGTTCCAGGGAACAAGGGTTCAAAAATGTGAGCCCATAGGAGACTTTAGTTGATCTGCTGAAGTAGAGCTGTCCATGGTAAGGTCTGGGCTGGTATAGGGGAATGGAGATCAACTTGCTCTCTCCCTCCTGTGGAGTTGGCTTTTTCCTTTTGTTTCTTGTTTGTTTGTTTTTTAATTTTTTTGGTTTTTTGTTTGTTTGTTTTTGCTTTTTGCTGTTTTTTTGTTGTTGTTGTTGTTCTTTGGGAGCCAACCACTCAGCTCCCAGATAAATACACAAAGACTTGTTCTTACTTCTGAATGGCCAGCCTTAGCTTGGCTTGTTTCTAGCCAGATTTTCTAATTTAAATTATCCCATTTTTTAAATTATCCCATTTTTATTTAACTACATTTTGCCTCTGGACTTTTTACATTTCTTTATTCTCTATATCTTTCTTTCCTTCTTACTCTGTGGCTGGATGGCTGGCCCTGGTGTCCTCCTCTCCTCCTTTGCTCGCTCCTCTCTCTCAAGCCTAGATTTCTTTTATTTATTCTCTCTTTCTGCCAGCCCTGCCTATCTTTTCTCTGCCCAGCTATTGGCCAGTTAGCTCTTTATCAGACCAGCCAGGTGTTTTAGGCAGACAAAGTAACATAGCTTTACAGAATTAAGCAAATGCAACATGAAAACATGCAACACAATTTTGCATTATTGAACAAACATTCCACAGCATAAATGAATGCAACATGTCTTAAACTAATATTCCACAATACTCCCGTCCTTTCCAAGGAAGGCTTGGGCTGGCACCTTCAAGGGCATAATGGTGCCTATGACTCTGGCCAGAGCCTCTACTTACTGAAAGAATGGCTATGTCCCAAGCTCTCGCTTGGATATTCACTGTCATCCCAAGGAAGCTGTTGTGATACCTTGTGTGGCAGAAAGAAATCCTATCCTCCCTGCTGGCCTTTCACCTGCACCCTGTTCTTGACACTTGGTTATAAGACCCTGCCCTGGGATTTTGCCTGTACTGTGTGCCTTCCAATCTCATTTAGATACACCCACATAGTCCCACCCTATGCGTGTGTGAAGATGCAGCTTTGAGGAGCTTACACCATACTTTCCAGGACCCGCTCCCTGCCCCCACTCTCCATGTAGACTACAACCCAACCTATGTCTTCATTTCCACCTGAGGGTGTAGCAAGGGCTCATCCCCCCTGCAGCCCATCTTCCCACCTGCAACCTGGAGTCTGCAGATCTGACCTTTCATCCTTCCTCTGCTGTCTGTCAGCTCTGGAACTCACAGCTAGGTTTGTCTGGCAAAACAACACATGCATCTTCAATTCCATGCTTGACCTGGTAAAGGTCAAATAGATGCTGTGGTAGGAATGGCTCTGTAGTATAAAATGCCCCGCAGAGATCCTACAATCGAGCCGTCCATGGTGTGCCAGACACAGCTCTTAACACTTCGCCTCTCCGGAGCCTGTTGGTTTCTACCCAACACTATGAACTAGTGTGATTGTAACCACCTACCCTGCTAGAGCTGCAGAGTCTAAGGATCAGGTATTAATCCCACCCACAGTCCCCGGACCACACTGCTAGACAGTGATACAAGGGGCACTGGGACCCAGATGACCAGACTCCAAAGTCCATGAGCTAATACTGCCTCCCTGAAGGTGATGCTATTTACCTAGCACTCACTGTACACTGAGCACTTAACCCTTTCAGAAATCCACTCAGGCATTAGCCTATGAAGGATGAGGAAAACGAGCCTCGGAGAAGTTACATGATGACTTGTCTAAAATCACACAATTATAAGTGACAGAGCCAGGATCCTTCTGCGAAGCTAGCCCTAAAGCTAACATATTTTTGTTCCAATTTCTTTTCAACCCTTCAGTCTCTCCCTTAATTAGACAAGTTCTTACCAAGCTGTCTTCAAGCTTGCCATCCCCCTGCCTTAGTCTAATTCCAATGTCTGCGATTATAAACATATCACACCCTACCTGGTTTCACTTTCTTAATTTTATCACGGGAACCAGAAGCCCAGAAGATAGCAACATTTTCCCCAAAGGTCATGCAGTTTTGAGGCAGAATCAGGCTGTAAAGTCAGATATAGTTAACCACGGCTTCACGGCCATGGCCACTGAAAGAACATTTTTTTGATAGCAATCTCAGGTCAGAAAGAACCCAAAAGGAGAAATTGCAGAATCTCTAAAGGTCACCTATGTACTACCATAAGGCACAGACATCACTACAGCTGGATCCTATTGGTCAAAGCAAAATGTTAGTGAGTCTGGATTCGGGATTCGCTAGGGAGAAATAGACTCCGCCTCCTGCAGCCCTGCAGCGCCCCCTTGTGGAAGAGCACAGAGGAGCTTTTGGGGCCATCTAGGAAAACTCCAAGCACCCTCATTTGCTCAAGTCCAGGGCTTTTGCTTTGTCCTGTGCAGACGACACATCTCTTTCCTCCTCGGTTCATGTCTATCGTTCTTTTATTTTGCTACACAGTCCCAGCTTACTTCGGCACAGATAACCCCTTGCCCTGAATGCTGGCAATTGCAGGGATCTTTCAGGGCGACCGCAAAGCACCATAACTCACTGCAGCTTCCTTTTCCTAGTCCCAGGGGCATGGACAAACTGGTCCCAGACCTGGATGTGTTTTGGGGTGTTCCTTGTGTGGCTGTTCTTTCCAGGCTGGTTGGGAGAACCTTACATATTCTGATTCCTCTTCCGGGTCAAGCCAGCCTCATCTCATAGGTCTGGCTCCTGATGCCCTGCCCTACCCAGGACCTTGGCAAAGAACTTGGGTTTCCTGACACACTTCCAAGTGACTGAGCTCCCAGCTTAGAGAAGTTGCACTCAGAAGAATAACAGGCGGGGCTGAGTGGCCAGGGTCACTGAGAAAAAAAAAAAATGTGTAAACCTTGGTTTCCTGGTTTTTAAGTTTGAAAAGGGATTTGGCAGGAGAGTGACTTGTAGCAGGAAGGACGGATGGACAGGGTGAAGCCATTACTAAGGAGGGATGGACAGGGTGAAGCCATTACTAAGGACGGATGGACAGGGTGAAGCCATTACTAAGTGCCTTCCTCAGACCATTCCCATGAGGGGCTCCACCTGCAACCCCCTGCACCTCAGGACCTCAGCACTGTTTTTGCTCAGCTGTCGCACAGAGAGACTACCGCTGGGGATTTAGAGTTTTGTTGCCTTCCTCCATGTGGTTGGGACCCAGAGGATCGCCGTTTTGCTATTTCTTAAGGGAAAATGTCACAGTCAGTAAATAATTCAGGAACTGCAGTGTCCAAACTCCCAGCCAGGCCGACACTACCCTGTGGGACTTTCTCCAAGCTGTGCAGTGAATAGCAGCATGCTCTGCCGCCACCATTCTGTGGCCTTCTCATCCTGCCAGCTCAGCTTTCCAGCACTCTGGGAGGACCTGTAAGCCATGACTCCATTTCAGGAGACATGGAAGGAAGGCTCATGAGCTGGAGGTGCTGAGAAGCAGAATGACAGACGCCTGGGAGAGTAAGAATGAGCCAGGCATGGGGTCAGCATGTAGGGGGAAAGGAGGGGCTGGGAGGGGAAGGAATCCACCTAGTAGGTGCTGAAATCTTGTGCTTGTGAGTACGTGTGTGTATGTGTGTATATGTGTGTAGGGTGTGTGTGTATGTGTGTGGTGTGTATATTTGTGGGGGTGTATGTGTATGTGGGGGGTGTATGTGGGTGTGTACGTGTGTGTATATGTGTGTATGTGTGTAGGGTGTGTGTGTGTATGTGGGGGGTATATGTATGTGTGTCGTATGTATATGTTTAGAGGGTGTATGTGTGTGGGATATGCATGTATGTGTGTGAGGTATGTGTGTATGTGTGTGGGGTATGTGTGTGTTTATGTGTGGTGTGTGAATTGTGGTGTGTGTGTGTGTGTGTGTGATGTAAGTTGCATGTACATGAGTGTGCAAGTACACATTCCCTTGTATGTTGCAAGCAAAGGCCCACCTCACTGCCTTGAGACAAGGTTTTTCTCCCAGACTGGATGCTCCCAGACTTGGCTGACAGGTCTGAAGGGACAAAATCCCTATGTTAGGACAGAAGCTGCATCCAGAAATGTGAGGGGCAGAGCTGAATTATCAGGGTCCCTGAGAGTTTGGCCAGCAAGATCCTGGAATTCGCTTGTCTCTGTCCCAGTGTTGGAGACACAGGCAGCCATTTTTCTTTAAATGTAAGTCCTGGAGATTTGAACTGGGGTCCTCAGGCTTGCCCAGGAAGCACCCTTATCCACTGAGCCACCTCCCTAGCTGTGTTCATTTGCTTACTACCCACTGAAATCTTGAGTTTAAACTTATTTTTCCCGCAGAACCTTTGAGGAAACAGAGACTTGGGGTCTCGGCTGTTAAGGATTTGAGGAATGAGGGATTGGAAGGAATGACTGCAGCATCAGGAAGCTTCTCACCGACAGGGCTTCTGGTAGAGCTGGAGGGACAGGAAGCATGTGTCCACTACGTTCGTCTGCTGTGCAAGTCAGTGCTCAAAATCACACTCAGAGCAAAGAATTTTCTTGCCATTCTACAAACAAGGACATAATTTGCTGAAAAGCACATAACCTGCAGCTCACAGGCAGGATCCCAACCAGGCTTCTGTGACTCAAAGGCACCTGTGAGGGCCTTTCAGCCGCACGGCACGCCGCACCGCGGTAACTCCTGTGTGGGTGGCTTCAGATGGATACCAGCCTGAGGAGAAAGAAAGGGTGGGGAATGTTGGGAGGTTTAAGCCTTGGGAAGAGAGGGAAATGGGGGTGCGGAGGGGCAGGTTTGGCCTCCGCAGGCAGCCAGGCATCTTCCATTCTTCTGAAGCCCAGAGATAACGGAATCTTCAGGTTCATCCCTGTCCTAGAACAATGGGAGCAGAAACCAGGAAAGAAACAGAGGAAAGACTTAGAAAGGAGCAGCCGAGATGGGGAGGGGGTCAGAGAGGAGGGAGGCAGGCAAAGACTCTGATTGATCCAGCTTCAGGGGGAGGAGGGAGAGGCTCCTCCTAGGAGGTTGAAGTAAGAAGGCAATAGGAGGTCAAGGGCAGGAGAGGCGTGGGCAGGAAGTGGTCCAGCTGCAGATCTTGGAGAAGGATGAGGTGTAGTGGAAGCTTTGGGATTGCCCCTGTTTTTTGGTAGCCAAGTATTGGCTTGAGGAGCTGGAGACAGACGTGGGCTGCAGATGCCCAGAGCAAGGTTGTGCGGGAGCCTCCCATGTGGGTTGTCCCCGAGCACTTGAACCAGGATTCTATAGACAACACCCTTTATCTGGCGAGTTATTTTTGCTGTGAAGTCACGTGGTCGCGCCAGGTAATTATAGGGTAAAGGGAATTAAGAAAGACATAATTTCTCCCCATCAAAGCCTGTCTGTTTTACATCTCCACCTCACTCTGGCAGGCAGCCCTTCCTGCCTTCGCAGGTGCCACTTTGATTTCAGTCACGTAGGGAAGGAATTTGAAACACTTTCAAAGCGATTAAAGAGAGGAAGCTATTGGAATGCGGCTAAATGCAATAATCACATTAACTGTTTATGGCCATAGGGCTGTGAGGACCAACGTCCGTGGGTAGCCTGTGGAGGGGCTGGGTTGCTGAGAGCGGCAGCAGAGGTGGCAATGGCAATGCAGGGTCCGGCAGGTGGAGAGTGGCTGGGGGCCCTGCAGCAGAGGTGGGAGAGCAGGTGGGGGACAGTCAAGGGCAGGTGCAGTGGCAGCCGAGGAGCAGGTTGGGGGCAGCCAAAGGACAGGTATGGGGGAGAGGCAGCTAACTGAAATACTGTTATGACCCCAGCTTTGCTGTGTTGAACACTTACCAGTCGCCCAGAGTGGTGGTCTCTATCCTTTGCAGACCCCCTGGCCACTGTGACTCTAGCATTAGAGACAGAAAACTCCAGGCACTCCTTAGGAATGAAATCCTGGGCTATGGAGTCAGTCCTGTCCAAGTGTCAAGCCACTGACTGGGTCTCTGGCCTTAATTACTGTGCTTTCTTTCCATGGTACCAAAAAATTTTTTTTTCATATCTAGCATTTTGACCTCTGGTTCTAAACCTAAACTATATATATCAGGAGAGCCATAACAAATTGCTTCTCAAAGGCTCCAGGACCCAAAGGAATGGCTGTGACTGCCCTCCATGGGGTGCTGCTCAAAGCCTCCAAGACAGCAACGTTCCTAGGCCTCAATGTTCATGGAATGAAAATGGAAAACATTCAAGCGATGAAGACCCCAGCAGCCAATTCCATAAAGAGACTCAGATGTGTTTTCCTCACTCCTTGATGGGCCCCTGCTGTGGCCATGGCAACGGCTTCTCCCTCCTAAACATTGCTGAGGTCCTGGGTCACACATGCAGGTCCCAGGTCATGCCTCTTGTCTTCTCTGCTTTACACTTCCAGGAACTGGGGACATTCTGTATTAGTCAGAGCGTGGTCAGAAGAAGGAAACCAATACAGAATACAAACTGACAGAGTTGTTGCTTGATCCTGACCTGTGTGGCTTTGGGGGCTGGTGAGGCAGGCCTGCAATCAGCAGGTCAGCCTGTCGGGAGGGAAAGAATGGGACTTGTCAGCACGGGCAAAAGCCAGCAGAATTTCTTCTTCTTTATGGAAAAGTCTGATCTTTTTTTTCCTCATAAGGTTTTTAACAGATAGAACAATGTGTTTCCTAAAACTGTCTCCATTACATAAAGCCAGCCGATCACAGACTTTAATCATATCTACAAAATACTTTCATAGCAACATACAGATTCGTGTCTGAGTAACTGGGCATCATAGCCCAGCCAAGTTGGCACACACAGCTGCCTGTCACTTGTCCCACACCGTTTCTCACTAGCCAGTGAGGCACCTGGGTGGGGACAGGAGGTTTGGGCTGCAGCAAGAGTAGAGGTCAGATAGCAGAAATTATCTCAATGACTAGAGGTCTGGACAGTAGTTTCCTCTGGCATCAGCTGCAGATGGTAGCTGACCTTTGACCCACAGGTGTTTCTCGGGGGACACCACACTACATAGCATACGGCTCTAAGACTCACTGGCTTGGAACCAATCTTTATGATTACGGTTATGGGCCTGCAGGTTGATTGGAGTTTGGCTGACTTAGACCCTGCTTGGCTGCTGAGTCTGTTTGAGATTGCGGCTCCAGCTGGCCATGGCTCCAGGTCATGGATTTGCTTCATAGTTGCTTCTGTGTTCCATCTCTGATCCAGACCTAGATTCAGTAGATGCCCGAGCAGATTCTTTACTTGATGGGTCATCACAACACTGCAGGGGGACATCTCAGCATCAGAGAGGGATATTTGCAGCCCTGCCAACTCACCTACATCCTTTCGGTATAAGACTCCCTAAAATGGCCAATGACTGTCACTGGCCTTGGTTGAAGTCAAAAGATTTTCAATTTTGCCTTTTAAAACCTACTCCGTGAGGTCACTTTCTGCTTTGAATGAACTTAGCAGAATGTCTCACACATCCTCCCCTCGCCCTGGTCATTTGTGATCACACAGTGTTCCCCTTAGCCTCTGTTTGGCTCCGTTCAGTCATTAGAGTGTCCCAAGGGATCGTGACAGACAACGACACTCATCAGCAGCCACAGGCAGATGGAATGTATCTTCCTGTCACTAGGAACTGAGGACTGGGCCTCTATTACACGTTACATGAAGCTCGACTCTCCATCATGAATCATCCATAGGCCACTGAGAGCTTTCTCCTTGGCCTCTGATTCCTATCATGCTCATTGCTCCTCCAAGCAGCCGCTCAGGGTAGCTTCTGCTAAGACCACTCAGCGCCATCTAAAGTCCTTTCACCCGCCACTTCAGCCAACCCTTTACCCTTTTGACACCGTTATGAGCCAAAAGTCAATCTATTATGTCCTTAAGGCCCACGGGGATTTCTACCAATCAGGACTGAGTCCCCTCTCTCTAAGAGCCCCTGCTCCTACCCCAAGAGATCCCTTGGGTCTCCATGGTTGGCTGAGCTCCATTTATGCAAGAGGCTTAGTTGCCAAGTTTGGGATAATTGGGATTTTATTTTCCCCATCTAGTTATAATCACTTTTCTCTTTCTCAGTCAAGCATGTCCCCCGCACTGCCTGAGATTTTGCTAGACGCCACGTTTGTGTTTGGAGAGACCTCTCCTGTCACCTTCATTGTGCTTCACAGAGCTGGCTGCCTTGTGAGCTACTCATTAAGGTTGTTGATTATCTCGGACTCTCTTCACTTGCTCAGGTTAGTTTATTCTTTTGCAAAAAGACCAAGCTGCTGGCTTCCTTGAGCCTCAAATCCAGATATACAGTCCACAGGAGAACTGTGAGATCAGGATAAGGAGTCCTGGCTGGCGCCTGGAGGCGTAGTTTATACTGAGTTCCTTGGAGGATTACTTTGGGCAATCACGGGGTGAATGTGAACACTGATTACATCTGCAGGTACCAGCCAAATGAAATGGAGTGTAACTATATAATGTTAGGCAAATTTAAAGGATTGTTATTTCTACTGGGTAAGATCGCTACTTCCCAGCCTAAGAGAATAACCTCTGAGGTCAAATCCAAATTGCCTGTTTTATGCTTCTGTGAATCTCAGTGCAATACAAGAAAGTTCTTGATGGAGTAAGCAGGTCCCACGGACAGCCATCTGTGCCTCTTCACTGTTCCCCGTGACACCTCTGAGCGGTGGTCCAGCCTGGCTCAGCTGTGAGTTTAGTCGTCTGTCATCTGTGAACGGAGGGAGCTGGTCACCCCCAGGGGAAGGGGAGAGGGCTCACATGGATCCCCAATCCTGCTCTGATGTCAGAAGGCTCTTTGACTCTGCAGGTTCTTCTGGATTCCTAGGGTCATGCTGCTCATGACCTCACCTTGCACTGGCTGGTCTCCACATCCTTCACACCCCGTAGCCATTAGCTCATGTTTGAAGGTGTCATGCTGCCGTAGTTGCTTTTCTTGCTGCTGCTTGATACTCAGTCGCCTGTTTGCTGTCACACTTGCCACATGAGGTGACAATGGACTGTTTGCTCCTCTTTCCTGATTCCAAGCTGTGAGAAACTCTGGGCTCAGCTATAATTAATTCCCAAGATCCCTGATGCACAGGAGAAGACCAGCCCATGCCAGAGGAAGTGCTGGAGGCAGAAAAGAAAGGAACTACACCTCCTCCCCAACAGCATCCAAGTGACCCTTCCTGGAAGTCTCTATGTGAGCCTAGGATACAGCCTTGTCATAATATTCTATAGAGAAGCTGATTGGTAATTGATTTCTAGAGATGGGATTGTTCTTGTGTGCTTGAGGGTGCTGGCCTAGTAGCCCATAGCTCTACTTACCTGGTGGCCAGCAGAGTCCACTGAAAACTGACCAGCCTCTGGAAGGAACTGCGTTGCTGGATGAGAGTCTGGCAGGAAAGAACTGTCAAGCATCTCAACGATGAGTGGTCTCCCCAGAAGAGATAAATGTTCATCCCAGGGGTATCCAGGGTACACATTGCTGCTCGAAGGTCCATCCCAGGGGAAGCCGGGGTATACGCCACCACTCAAAGATCTATCCTGGGGGATTCCGGGGTATATGTCACAACTCAAAAGTCCATCCCAGGGCAGCCAGGGTATACGCCACTGTTCAAAGGGCAGCTCATGAGAAGTTGGCTCGCACAGTCATGGTTCTGGGAATGGTCAAAGGACTGGAATCATGTTCTCAGTTGCCGTACCATTTTCTCTGTGATTTTGAACAGCAACTTCCCTTCTCTAGAGTTCAGTTTCCATATGCCTATAGTATAACAATTGATTGTTTAGATTCTTAATCCATTACCTAGGGTCTGATTCCAATTTGTATTTATTTATTTATTTAAATTTTAATAAGGAAGAGCCCGAGAAAGCTATTTTTTCTAGAAAGGGGACTGGCCATAGTTCTACTTCATACATCTGTTGAAAATATTAAACGACTTGACTCTACACACACAGAGATATTTTCACACGGACACACACATGCACACACACATACTTTTCACACACTTTCTAAAGCATGCACATATATTTTCACACAGACACACACATGCACACACACACACATGCACATACTCACACACACATGCACACACACATACTTTCCACACACTTTCTAAAGCATAAGTGCAATGCAAACGTCCACTGTAGGCATGACATCTTTATCGTCAGTGTGTGAGAGAACCTTCCAGGATGTGATCAAACTGAAAGCCACACGTCCGTGCTGCATTTCTGCAACTGGTCAACATCTGTCTCTCTTTCTGAAGCAATATTCTTGCTATTCTTTTAGTGCTAGAGCATCATCCTTAAATGAAATATTAAGCTGTTGTGGCAACACAAGAAGCTGGAGCCTATACGATGCACGCAGACGTGGCTTAGCTAGAATCGCTCAAGAAGCTGGAGTTTAAGTCCCAAGTGAGGCTTCTGATCCTACGTGGTGCTGCCATTGTGCGTGGGCCGTCCCAGGGCTGGCAATAAGTTCTTAACTCAGACCCGCAGGGGTGCCTCCTGGGGAGCAGGGTGCTTCTGCTCCCCTCTTCACTCTGACTCTCAGCGTGCACCTGGCTGATAGTGCCCACTGAATGCCTGCTGATCGATGCCCTAACTTGTAAATTTGTCCAGAATCACCCAGGAAAGCATACATTGCCTGCCTCAAAACTAGATCAGAACATAGGGAGGAATCTGCTTGCTTATTTGCTTATTTTTTCTTTCTTTCTGTCTCTCCCTAACTCTCTATCCCACCCCCTTCCCTTCCTGTTCTAGGGATCAAACTCAGAGCTTATCCATTCTGGGCAGATCTTTTATCGTTAAGCTATACCTCCAGCCCTTGAAATTCGGTGTGAGGAGGGAAGAAGGTTTGGCTGTGTCGCTCAGGTTAGCTGCAAGCTTGTACCACCTCCACATGCTGGTATTACAGGTGTGTATCACCGCGCACTCTAGAACATGCCTTTTAACCAAGTACCTAGGAACCTTTGCTGCTCAGCCATGCCCTCCCTCTTACCCAGCCAAGTGCCCTTTATGAAACCCTGCCTACGGGAAAGTGGACTTTGCGCATCTGCAGGGCAGAAGATCTGGTAATTTTATTCTCTATGCAATGGGAAACCACGGAGAGGATGTAAGGAGGGGGTAGGAAGTCAGCTGGGGCTCTGCTTTATAAAACTAGACCAGTGACTCAGCCCCGCCCCACACCCCTTTGGGTCAACAAGACTGATTTTGAAAGAGAGCTTCTTGACAGACATCACTGAGCAGCAGCTGTGGCAGGCCTGCGCCTTTTCAGCCTTTGCTGCCTCTCTGACAGCAGGCAGGCCATTAGGGGCTCCCTGGCCTTCCGCGATGGCTTGTTAGCACATTTAAGCCCTTTGTAGGAAGCTCTCCTCTGTGTAATTGGGCCTTCACTCTGCTGCGCTTCCTGGCCATCGTGCTTGTTAGCTGTCAGGCAAGGCTGCAAATGTGTGGAGGATCCAACCAACCCTATTTTTTTTAATAGCCAAACCTGCTGGGTGAGGGCCCCGTGGAAAGGCACCAATAACACAGGGGCATGGGGCATGCATTATTGAGGAGGAGGAGGAAGAAGAGGAGGAGGAGGAGGAGGAAGAAGAAGAAGAAAGTGTGGCTCAATTGTGAGTGGACAGAATGGTGGGTCTCACCTGAGGTTTGCACAGAGCTCTCAGTTCAGTGTGGTTCATGCTCCAGAGGCTGCAGCTACCCCAGGGACTGATCAGCTGCTTTCAGTTCTGGCTCTTCTTCCTTGGGCAGTTTAGTTTTATTTTTATCTTTTTTTTTAAGAAAACAACTATCTTTTTTTTTTCATTTTACTTACTAATCCCAGTTCGCACTCTCTCCTCTCTTCCCATTTCCTCTACCTCCCCCCCCACCGCACCACCCATCCACTCCCCATAGAAGGCAAGGCACATTGCTCTGAGGAAGGAGGAGGCCCTCCCCCACTATATCCAGGCTGAGCAAGGTATCCAACCAAAGAGAATGGTTTCCAAAAAGCCAGTACAAGAAGCAGAGACAAATCATGGTGGCACTGCCAGTTGCCCCACAGTCTGCCCCAGCCATACAATTGTAACCCACATTCAGAGAATCTAGCTTGGTTCAATGCTGATTCCTTCCCTGTCTGGCCAGAATTGGCTCAGGTAAGTTGTTTCAGTAGGTGTCCCCATCACGGTCTTGACCTCTTTGCTCATATTCTCACTCCTCCCACTCTTCAACTGGACTTTGGGAGCTCAGCCCAGTGCTCCACTGTGGGTCTCTGTCTGTCTCCATCAGTTACTGGATGAAGGTTCTATAGTGCCATTTAAGATAGTCCTCAATCTGACTACAGGGCAAGGCCAGTTCAGGCACCTCTCCATTATTCTTAAGGTCTTCACTGGGGTCATCCCTGTAAATTTCTGGGAATTCCTCTAGTGCCAGGTTTCTTGCTAGCCCCATAAGGCTTCCTCAAGAAATTAGACATCAAAATTCCAAATAATCCAATTAAAAAATCGGGTACAGATATAAACAGAGAATTCTAAACAGAAGCATCTCATATGGCTGAAAGACACTTAAGGAAAGGTTCAACATCCTTGGACAGTTTTTATAAGGCTTGCCTGGGCACTTCAGAAACACAAAGTTAGTAACTCCATCAAAGGAAGCCAACAGCAATGCAGAATTAGAACCCAGCTTGTCTGCTGTCCCTAGAAAGAAAGAAAATATTTTCCCTCTGGCCAGCTTGAAGAGAAATGCTGTGTTGTTTTGTGCCTAGCTCCTAGAGTGTGGCTTTTAGGAAAGAGCCCTCCCATGTGTTTCCCCCAACACACCTCTTTGCCAGATCACCAGAAAGCAAAGTCTGGGCTCTGCAAAGCTACCTCAGATCAGGATTTCAGTAAAAAGTCTGACCAAGGGCATGAGAAAAGTCTTCATCAAAGGAGAACAGAAAAGAAATAGGAAAAAATCTAAGGAGGGGTTGGGACCGTTTAGGACCCTCAGGTTTGGCAATGGCCCTCCAGATGGAGCTAAGACAGAGAGACAGCAGGACCAGGAATGGTGGCATTGGGCAGCACATGGGTCTTCAGTGAGCAGTAGGCAGCCTGAAGAACAGATGTTCACAACTAGACTCTGCACCGGCACTTCTCTATGAACCTCTGCTGCACACCCTACACAGTCCCCCCACCCCCCGCTGTGTCCTATGCTGTGCCCCACACACTAATGTATCATGGGAAACACTACCTATGGTTCCTTGCTAAATAGCTTGTTTGTTGGGTCAGACCATTGGGACACTAATGGAAAATGGAAGCTTTTTTTGTGACTCTGAATTTCACTGGGCTCTACTGACCCGACTTCCTCCCTCTGTCCTTCCAGGTCTATGGTGGCAATGCCTCCATATGGTTGGTATGTCACTCACACAAGACTCTGAGAAGTCTGTTAGATTTGGGTCTCTTCCTTCACTTCATCCAAGTTGAGTTCTGTGTCCTGCCACTACCTCCCTGGCCGAGCTTCTGTCCTCTGGGCCTTGCCACCTCGAGAAAGGCCTCTTTCCTCTGATACTAGCTTGCTCTGACCTTGGGGAAATTCTGGCCCTTGTATGATAGAGGGGTGTAGTGGAGGCTGTGAAAGAAGGGATAATATACCAAGAGGTTGAAAGGAGAAGCTGAAGATAGGCCCTTGGCACTGGGTCCCATGTGAGGGTACTCAGAGCACCTCATGGGGGGTCTATGTAGTGGCCCAACCTTTAGGGGACCTGGTTGTTAAAACTGAAAATCCTTTCGACTAAGGAAGGCCCAGAGTAGAACTGCCAGGAGGAAGATTCAGTTGGCGTTTGTAATGGCAAATGGCATTTTTAGTCAGAAAAATTATAGGCTTCTTGAAGTAATTTTATGTGCAGCACATTTCCTTGAAATCCAGAAGCACAATATGAGCAATTAAGGCCACTGTGACAAGTGGCAGGACCGAGAGGCAGGTACAAGGAGATGCCTGGGGAAGGTGTTGGGGGGGGTCTTCTAGGAGAGAGCAGACTCACCCACCCTGGAAGAACATTCTGGAGAGGCTTGTGGAGGTGATAGTAAGGAAGATTCAGAAAGTTCTTAGTCCAGAATGTAGAAGACATGTTCCCTGTGGGATGTAATATCATCAGTTTCAGAGAGAAGAAGCCGGAGACAAGAGGAAGTGATTTTCCTCTCTGCCACCAGCTCCCTCTGGCATGGCCATCCCTTAGGCTCGGGATCTGGCTGCTGCAAGAGACATGGGAGCTCCTATTGGAAGACCCAGGCCAGGAGCTGATACATAGAATAAACTTGGCTAAAGTGGACTGAGGTTCCCCCTTAGCATGGTTCCTAGATCTCACTAACATACTATCAACCATGCAAGGGGAAGGAAACCTTGTTGATCTCCATCCAACTCTGTTTTAATTGTCAGAAATATTCTCTGAACTCAGGTTACCAATGGCATAGGCTTGTCTGACTGGGATGGGTGGTGGCAGATTCAGGATACTCTTTGCTGCCCACAATGAAGTCTCTCTTCACCAGGCTGAAGGCAAAGCAGACATCCATGAGTGATCCCAGTTTTCCATTGGTTTCTTTGAAGCTGGGAAAAGATGCTGGCATGAAGATGAGCTGGTACCTTGTGCAGGCACAAAAAAGATAACTAGACCATGAACATGGGCACTGGCATTTCCACAGATTAGAGTTCTCATGGCCTATGGCCACTGGCTTTGGGGTCCTTGAGCACACGATGGCCTATTTGTGGTTCTCTTACATTGATATGAAAACATAACATATTTGAGCACAGATGTGGTATGCACACCTGGGTTTTGGAATACCCCTTAGCAATGGAGACCAGGAAGGCCATTTAGGAAAGGACAATGTCACATAAGGTCCTTCCCTCTTTCTGGCAGAAGCCTGATTCCCAGACTCTGTGGCTTCTTTCTCATATAGATATTTTCCAAGTCTCAGCTCAAGAACTCCTCACAGTACAATTTATCAGGAAATGTAGAAGTCATCTCCAGAGCAACCTGAGTAAGTTTGAATCCACCCTTTTTCTTTAATCTTTTGACACATGCTTCTTGAGTGACTTTTAGGTTATATTAGGTGCTGGGGAGGTATGTTAGAACAACAAAGACATCTACCCTCAGGAAATTTGCATTCTGAAGGTGCAGACAAGGAAGGAATAGATATGTAACTTAATGGCAGGCAATGAATGGAATAGAGAAAAGTGGAGAAAGGGTGATATGATTTATTGCTATTTTAAATGAAGGTGTCAAAGAGGTCCCAACTGAGCAATGACATTTGATTGAGTAGAGACCGTGGACACAATAGGACAGTTTTGGTAAAAGGCGTTACTAGGGCAGAGGACCCAAAGATGGGAGTCTGTTTAGGATGTACCAAGGGCCTGGGTGTGTGGGAATAAAGGGGCATTCTTGCTATAGTGGGGTAAGTACAGAGAGGGAGGCAGTAAGGTCAGAGGTCACACCTCTCTCTTATCCTGTGTCTCTCAGCTCCTTAAACCCTCACCGTTAACGTTGTCTTTTCTTTTTCTGGATAATTATTGATTCCACATTGGCAGTTTCAGAGACATGTACTTCACTTATGTCTTAAGTGGCTAAGCACCTACATGGATGGGTTGCAATACCTGCTGTCACCAGCAGTGGCGATAGCCTCCTGTTTAATAGGTTTCTCCTTCCTAAGGGTTCCTTTCCAAATACACAGCCCATTTATTTGGGTGCATCTCGGGGGCCAGGTACTACGGAGGCTGCTGGACTTCCGCGGTAATATGCAGACAGCTGGAGCATAAGCTCAAGGTTATAATGAGAGGACCCTGAGGATGAACTTGTGGCTGAGAGGTAGCAGAAGAGCCAGTGCCTAGTCTTTGATCTTGCTGTTGGAGACACTGCAGGCTCTATCCCTCCTCCTGTCCCCTCCCTATTTATTCAAGACTTCAGATATATGACATCACTTTGTTACTGGCGGTGGTGTTGAGGCTACTGCCGTGAAAACTATCTACCTTTCTCAGTATCAAACCCCTGAACACCCACCACCGCCTCTACTGAGTTCCATCTTGCTGTAGTATATCCAGGTTCTCAGAACCGAATCTTTTAACCCTATTTTCCAGTTGAGGACTCTAACAGGCAGAGAGACACGGTAATACATCCCAGTATTAGGTTGGTCACATCCCTCACCTGAGAACCTGCCCTTCTGACCCTGGTTTGCTAAGCTGGAGTTGAGATGGCAAAGGCCTTTTTGTATTGTCACTGGTTTCTTATGTGGTTTTGCTCACAGAGGAATTTGGAGGTAGAAGGAGTGAGAAGTTCTTTCCCCCTATTTCGGAAAGTTACTCCTATAAGAGGTCCTTGCTGCCTTCGCTCACCCTTTGGCCCAGCTGTCCCAAATGCCAAAGTCTTCTGGCTTAGTTCTCTGAGTGTCTTTGCTCTCCACCCCCCATCAAAGGGCTAGGAAAGCCCCCCTTTCCTTTCATATCTTCTGGAAAGTAACGCCAGTTCTCTTGTTTTCTTAATTTGTGCAACCCTCTCTACTTGCCTGTGAAGAGCTCCTCAGAAACACCCTCCTCATTACAATGTTAAATTAAAATTTAGCAGATGAGGCACATAGCAGAATAAACTTTCAATTAAAATATACACACTGCGTTGGTGCGCGGGGTAAGTGGAGAGAACTCCCCGTGTCTTTGCAGTGACTGTGCCGGAGATCTCATTTTGCTATGACATCTCCTTGGAATTACACTGCTAATTGATCACATTGTGTCTTTCTGTTATTTAAACTTTCAATAAAACGGAGATTAATGGAAGGTGTAATCCTCCCGGGCAGAACAAATATTCCCATTGCTCATGTCAGGTACAGAAATGAAAGCAGTCTGCTAACAGCGGTGTTGCATTCCATCTGAGCGCGCGAAGTTAATCATGAGAGATTCAGTGATTCCTTAATTGCTTGAGAGAAAAAAAAAATTCCTACCCCATTTCTCACCCCAAATAGCTGCCCTTGTCAGAGTGGAGTGAAGTGGCCAGCTAAGAGGCAAAACCAGGCATCAGGACCCAAGGTAGGTGGTGCCTGTGTTGAAGGACATCGTCCACCATGTTAGCTGAGAGCCAGTGTGCAGATCAAAGGGGACCAGAACTGCAAAGGGTCATGAGCCAAGAGCATTCTGAAGAAAACTGTGATTTTGATAAGAACGGGAGAAAAGTATGGGGGTGGGGAGCGTTTCTTGTGGCTTGAGACTCCTAGGTGGGAGTAACATATGCCACATCAAGAAACCATTAGATAGCAGCTGTCTATAAACTAGTGACCTTTGACGGTCTCCTTGGGTGTACCATGCTTCAGTTTTCCGTGCTGTTCTTGGAAGTAATAACTGTCACTGTCCCTAGGATTATTTTGGTTTGTGTTGGGGACTGATGTGAAGCTCTCCAAATGGGGCTCAGTTCTTCCTGCTGCCCTGTATTAACTAACAGCATCATATGCTCCCAGCTGACACTCCTCTCTTTTCCACGTTCTCTATGCCAAGGTCAATTGCCCTAGAGCACGCCCTGTAAAATCAGTTCATGAGATGCTGATTCCCAATCTCTGTGTCTCCTCATCTATTTCCTTCCTTATGAGGTAGAGACGGTGATACCTGTCCTGTCTCCAAGGCTGTTGTGTTACAGCATGGCGGGACAAACAACGAGGAGAAGCCGTGATGGCTGAGTTTCCTGTTTCATCCCAAGCTCTGTGGGATCGACCCACCTCCCTCACTGCCAAAGCAGCTAATCCACAGCTTCCTCACCAGGGCAGTGTTCAGCGTGTGATGGAGGGGATATGCTCACAATACAGCTGACCAGGAAGCAGAATGTGAGACAGGAAGTACCCAAGGGGTACATGAATGCCAGTCTCCTGAAATTTTTATGACTTTGCCAAACACACCAACAGCTGGGACCAAGCACTCATATCAGAAGCCTGATCCAACCATAGCATCCCTTGTCTGCCACAGTGTCATGGGGTATACGACGTGGTTGCTTTTCCAACAGAAAAATGTAAGTGGAAAAAAAATGCCATCAGACTCAGGCGTAAGGGAGAATGGAAGCCATGAGCACCTCTGACACACCTTAAAACTTCCATAAGTGTGTAAGCAATGGGGTGTTAGTCAGTGTTAACAGGAGAGGTCAATGTTTGCTACTTCTGTGGTGTGACCAGGTGAAAGTTACCGATAAGCTTGGAAATGTCCTGAACATTTAAAGCTGTCAATAATAGTACTTGGACTTCCCACAGGGCAGGGAACCCTGATTGCTCTTTGGGCTGACGAGGGAGGGGGACTTGGTTGGGGGAGGGGGAGGGAAAGGGGAGGCGGCGGTGGGGAAGAGACAGAAATCTTTAATTAATAAAGAAATAAATAAATTAAAAAATAATAGTACAGTTGGAAGACACAAGTATATAAATTAGAAGTAACAAGTCAGATGACATGGAAGAGCTGCAAAACCTCCAGACTTGCCCTTTCCTCCTTTAGCATGGCCTCCCTTCAGTTTCAAGCAGCTAAGTGTTCTGGGTTCACTGCCTCAGAAAAGGTACACGGGGTGGGGGTGGGGATGGAAAGCAAAGCAAACGTGTTCTGAATTCTTGTCCCAGATTTTCTGTTCTCAACTAATGTCATTAGACAGAACTGAAAGCTCTTTGGGATGCTCAGACACAAATGCGTGAGACCGGGAGGCTGAGAAGAGTAGCCTCTCATCTCTAGAATAGGCATCTCTAGATCCCAGGGAAAGGGAAAGCAAATCACTGAAGAAAGGCTGAGTAGAGCGGTCCTTGGGTCCCAGGTAGAGTAACCTGGCCCCTGCCTTCTGGTCACAGCAGGAGCAGTGGAGTGCAGGAACAGAGGTGGCTATCCTCTTGGAGGTAAGTTAGTAAGTTACAGGTGAGGTAAATGAGGTCACAAGCTAAGTGTGAAAGACAAGAGATGTCTGCTGACCTGTGGTACATGTGAGGAGCAGAGAGCATGATGGGAATTATAGGGCGCATGGTTGGAGCACACAGGCACAAAAATCAAAAACAACAACAACAACAAACACCCAGAACCTTTCTCCAGGTTTGAACAGAGCAAAGTTTCTCAGCATCTTCCCCATTTCCTATTTTTCACTATGCACAATGAGCTGATAAAAATGAAATTCTCTCACCCAGGGCTCAATGTTTCCTCCTACATGGGGATGTGATTGAGGTGAGAGTGAAAGTGGCTAGCCTCTGGCTTGACTGACATATGCCACTCCACCCGAAAAGGAAGGTGGGAACTAAATAAAATCACAAAGAAATCAAGTTTGCCATATTCCTGAGGCCTTAGTTTATAGGCTGTGATTGAAATTACAAACCTCCACTTTAGACCATTTTTCTGTAAAGAACCAGATACTAAGTATCTTAGGGCCTTAGTGTTGAGAGCCTTAGATAGTGATAACAATTTCTCTTCCTCTTCTTTCATCTTAAGCATGTAAGAAGAAAGTATGGTGATGCAGGCCTGCAGTCCCAGCGCCTGGGAGTCAGAAGCAGGAGGATCAGAGTTTAAGGCCATCATGGCATGCTAAGGTTCAGCCTGTACAACATGGGACCCTGTCTTAAAAACACAAAAGAGAAAGAGGAGGAGGAAAGGAGGTGAAGGAAGATGAGGCCTGTGCCGCTAGGCCTGTTACTATAGCATGAGTCAGCTCTCTGCAGCTCTCTCCGGGACAGAGAACTGTAGCATGAATTCTAATTGTTCTTAATAATAAAAACCCAGAGTCAGAGTCAGATATCGGAGGGAAAGCTGAGAGTTCAGAGAAGCAGTGCAGCCAGCCTCTAGAGAGACCTTTTACCTCTACTGAATCCTCAGACCAAAAGGGTGGTCCTGTCCTTAGACTGCATCCTCAGACTGCATCCTCCTCAGTCTGCATCCTCAGACTGCATCCTCAGTCTGCATCCACCAGACTGTATCCTCAGACTACATCCTGTCAGACTGCATCCTCAGACTGCACCTGAGCCACTGTCTCCTCCCGCCTTACATCCCTCTTTCAGTTCAGCCATATCCCTTCCTGTCTCCACATCCCTAGTGCTGGGATTAAAGGCATGGGACCCCCAAATACTGGGATTAAAGTTGTGAGCCACCACCTGTCCTCTAGAGGCTTAGATCTGCCCTCTGATCTTTAGGCAAGCTTTATTTGTTAAAATACAAACAAAATATCACTACAGAGAGCTAAGAGAAATATGTTCTGTGACTTGACATCTCTCATTTTAGGGTACCTGGCTTCTTTCTCCCTGCTTCTTGTCCTGTATGCTATGTTGGACTAAGTCACATGATGTAACATGCCACCTCCAAAAGGCTGTTACAAAGTAAGACTTTTCATTTGTTCTGAGGATTCAGCTGAGAGTCCTCAGGGGAACTACTGCAGAGGCACTAGGAAGGCTGATCTCTCAAGAGGCTCCTCTCTCTCGCTCCTCTTTGTCTCTTTCTCTGTTTCTGTCTCTCTGTCTCCATCTCCAGTTCTGTCTCTCCCTCTGTGTCCCTCTCTCTGTGTCTCTCTCTCCTCTCTCTCTTTATCCATCTCCATTTCTGTCTGTCTCTCTCTCTCTCTCTCTCCATGTATATGTGTGTATGTATGTATGTATCCAGCTTCTCTCCAGGCTGCAGAGTGTAGAAGGGAACCTTCCCCTAAGGCTCCGTTGTGCTCAGGTCTTTTACTGATTCTATCTAATATTCTCCGCCCACCTTGAGGCCTTTTCATTCTAATAAACCTCATTGAAGGAAATTGTATGTCAGCTTTCTTTGTGAACTATTCTGGATAGTTTTATGTCAACTTGACACAAAGTACAGTCATTTGAGAGGAAGAATTCTCAACTGAGAAAATGCCTCCATAAGACTGGGCTGTGGGCAAGCCTGTAGGGCATTTTCCTAATTGGTGATTGATGGAAGAGGGCCCAGCCTATTGTGGGTGGTGCCATCCCTGGGGCGGTAGTCCTGAGTTATATTAAAAAAATTGCAGGGTGTGAAAACAATGTTGGGCAAGGCAGTAAGCAACACAGCTCCATGGCCTCTGCATCAGCTCCTGCCTCCAGGTTCCTGCTCTATTTGAGCTCTTGTCCTGGCTTCCCTAGATGATGAACAACTATGTGGAAGTGCAAGCCAAATAAAGACTTTCTGTTTCATCATAGTAATATTAATCCTAACTAAGACTTGGACCAACTGCCACCATTCATCTTTTCTATATGAGGGAGGGTAGAAAAATATAAAAAGCACCTTAGCTCACAGATTTGGTCCAATGGCCATTTCTTTGTGAGAAGCAGCTTCTGTCAGGCAAGAGAAGGTCTCCTTGACCATGACCTCTCTGTCTAGTGCCCTAGCCCACTAGGCTGCTGCCTCCAAACAACCTCTCTAGGCAACTGCAACTCTCTTGTACTTCACCAGCTAGGGGCATTCTTATGCAACGAAAGTCAGCACAAAATGCATTTTTCCCCCAAGGGGAAATACTTCCCCCCTGGCCTGAGGCCATAAAGGGACTTTACACCTGAATGCCAAATGTTTCCCTATCCTTATTTTTATGGTGCTAGGGATAGAGGGGTCATGGATATGTTGGGCAAGGGCTCTGCTACTGAGTTGCATCAGCCCCTGGCTATAGAACAAATTCTTTGCGTGGCAGGAGACCCGCTATTCCTCCTGCCTTTGGTCAACACAGGGGCACTGTCCTTCACTTCTAGAGAGTTCCTAAGCAAACACAGTGGCTTCACAACTTCAAGAACTAAACCCAAAATCACAACCAGCACGTGAGAGAGAGAAAAAGGTATTTTATTGCCTTCATGTAGGAGGGCAAAACTTCCAGCTATTCTATGCTTTGCTTGATAAAAGAAAAGGAGGGGAGTTTATTAGGGGAGGGCTGTACATATTTGTGTGGAGGAAGCACTTTGGGAAAGGTACATTTCTACATGTGTTCAGTTTAAGATACATCCTTTTGTATGTATGCATGTTTAGTTAAGGTCATAATTTGAGAATAAAGTATGGTGGAAAGCAACACCTCCCATATAAGTCAGAATGCAGTGAAGGCAGTGGAGAAATCCTCAATGACAACAAGAATCTACTGGCCACTTCTGGCTTTCATTGTTATTGACAGTTGACAGCTATGCTGGGCTGAGAAAGCAAAGCTCAAGGCAGCCTGGCTTTCGGCAGATATGAAGCAGAAGCTCCAGCAGACTAACCTCTTCCCACCCCCAGCCCACCGCAGTGGTCTCAGCCTGCTCGCTGTCCCTGTCATCTTTAGCAGTCCTCACCAAGGGAAAGGGAACGCATGAGGAAGAGCTAAAAGAGAGATTATGAACAGAGCAAGTCTTCTCCACACTTCCCTGTATCAACTTAGCATCCTTCCTCTGTTTATTCCTGGCTTTGAGGGACCATTTTCTGGGATGCAGGAGCAGCGATGGTTCATCATGGAGCTGGGCTATGACTGGACTGGATTCACTCCTGGGATACCCTAAATGGCTTCGGACAACTAGAATTAGAAATTTCATTGAGGAAGCAACCCGCCCGGACATTTCCTTTGTCAATTGCTTTATTTCTTATTTGGTATTGAAAGGCAGCCCATGGGCCCTGGTGAAGAGATAGACAGTGCAGAGGAGGAAGTACCATGCCAGTGTGAAGTTCATGTGAGACTCTGCTCTCCTTGGAAAGTGCTCAGTCAGCCTCTCTGGGTAAAGGTGCCAGGCTGGACACTAAAGCCACTATGGAGAGCAGATGGCATCAGTCAAGCTGCTCTCCAGTAGCGATACTGGGTTGGCCTTAGTGTCAGGCAGGTTTGCTCTATAAACAAATGCTAAGGGTTAGGGGACATCCAGGACTGGGATCCAAAGGGGTCAGGCTTCCCAGTGTTGGGTGAACCTCGAAGCCTCAGATGTTGTATTGTCAGAGGGTCAGGGAGTTGCAGGACGTCACAGGCTGAGTCCTGTCCTTGGCTTCTGTCTGGACTTTGACCTCGGTCACTGACAGAGCCCTGATCTGTCCACAGGCAGAGAGTTTGGAGTTGTATTTCAAGCCTCAGTGAGCGCTTTGCGCAGCGTGACAAATCCAAAGCACACAGGAAACTTTGGGTGCCCGTGTTCTGTGCTGTGAACATAACGCAGAACTGCTTCTCCTGTCTGGGGAGAAGGGGCAGACAAGGAAGTGTGGTGTGTGTGTCTGTGTGTATCTCTGTGTGTCTCTGTGTGTGTGTGTATCTGTGTGTGTGTATGCATGTGTGTGTATCTCTGTGTGTGTGTGTATCTGTGTGTGTGTGCATGTGTGTGTATCTCTGTGTGTCTGTGTGTGTGTGTGTTGCAAAAGAAGGTGATGTGGGGTAAGGGTCACCTCTCTATTCAATGTCAAAAAACCATTCAACCTCAGGCTACTGAAGAAATCACCAGTCAACCCACAAGCAACCATGAACCCCTCAGTCCATGTGTCCTTAACTCCTGTGTGTTGTGTTGGAGCCTCAATTCTATCTTTTCGGGTACATGGACGGCCAACTGGGGGCTTGGCCCTTGAGGATTCACGTGAAGTTGGGTTAGATGGTGAGGGTTGCAGTCATGCCTGGGAGTTCCTCTGCTGCTCCGGGGGGGGGGGGGGTGTGTGATCTGGAGACTGAGCCAGAGCAGGCAGTGAAGGCTGCAGGTCATAACAGCCGAGCACTCAAGTGGGTAAGTGTTTCTGACACCAGTGAGCCCTGCTGATCCACAGCTTTTGCAGACACCAGTGGCAGGGGACTCAGGGGCATGCTAGTGGAGTCTCAGCAACGTTTATGTCAACAGTGAGCCTTCGCTCTCCTAGGAGCCAGCACTCCTTTCCACCTGAGCATTTGCAGGGGCTTGATAGTGTGTACTATCTGGAGGGGTATTTCCTTGACTTCTAAACTCTGTTTATGGCATTCTTTCCTTAGCGATTGCTAAAATAGACCTGACCACTCTCCTCTTTAAAGCCTTTGTCTTTGGTGAATTCAAGCTGGGCATGGAGTAAGTCTCATTTCTTAATCTTTGTTCTGTCTACAGTTCGGTCCTTCATCTTGGTAGACACATGTACTTACATGTGTGTGCATGCCTCTCTCTCTATTTCTCTCCCTCCCCCTCCCTCCCTCCCTCCCTCCCTCCCTCCCTCCCTCCCTCCCTCCCTCCCTCCCTCCCTCCCTCCCTCCAGCTGCTGCTCATACGAAAGCTTCTGTATTCTCTTTGTCCAATTGAGCATCATTCCTCTGGACCATCTGGTCAACTCCTCTCTTCCTGATCAGCAGTGATATTCTCCAGGCCACAGTCTAGGAAGGTTCCAGACCTTTGCACATGTCATTTTCTTTGCTTATAATGTCTTTTCCTGTCTGGCTCGCCCTTCTCAAACTTACTCATCATCTGTCAAACATTTATCCTTCCTCAGGCTCCTTCTGACCTGCCATCATCTCAGTAATTTTGTCTCACTCCAAGTCACCTTAGTTTCTCTCTTTTCTCCAAGGTTGCACTAAATTCCAGTACCTTCAAAATGAAACTTTACAAAATTTCAAGAGACGAAATAGACTGATTCTTTTCCTGTTACTAGGAAAGTGTACATCTTTTGACCCAGCATCCAGTTTTTTATAAGAATGCCAGTTCTTATATGTGGCATAGTAAGAAATTTGTCTCCCCCAGTATGTGGAACAACATGTTGAAATCGCCCTAAGATTGTAGTTAGCTAAACCATAGCACATCAATGTTCTAGAATGGTGTGCAGCTACTAAAAGGAAAACTTAGTGTTCTGTGAAAGGTCTGTAATGTATTATCAAGTATAGTGATTTGCTGGGTGATGTAAGTGACACAATCTCTCTCTCTCTCTCACACACATGCATGCATGTGCACACACACACATACACACACACACACACAAATCAGGACTGCATTAAAGTACATGCTACACAAGCATGAGTACCTGAATTATGATTCCAGTACCCATATAAAAGCAGGGTATGGTAGGATAGGTCTGTAGCCCCAGCACTTGGGAATAAAAGAGACAATCTGACCACTGAATCTTACTGCCCAGCCATTCTAACCAAATCAGTGAACTCCGGGGTCAGTGAAGACATTCGGCCTTAAAAAATGAAGTGGAGAGGAACTGAGGAAGAAACCTAGTGTTGACTTTTGATGAACACACATACATACACCCAAAATAAATAAATAAATAAATAAATAAATAAATAAATAAATAAAAGCAAATTCCTTGGGGGAGGGGGAGGGAAAGGGGAGGTGGCGGCGGGGAAGAGACAGAAATCTTTAATAAATAAATAAATAAATAAAGCAAATTCCCTATAACCTACTTGGTGTGTTTGTGTGTAATAGAGGGGAGTATGTGGCGTCACCCAGTAGAATGATAATATCAGTAACTTTGAAATTGAGATGCAAGACTAATGGGCAGAGGTTGGTGAGATGGCTCAGTGGTTACAGTGACTGCCGTGCAATCTTGACAACCTGACTTCAATGTCCGGATCCTACCCTGGAAGAACAGAGCAGACTCCTGAAAGTTGTCCTCTCATCTCTACATGTATACCATAACACGCCTGCTGCTCCCACCCTGTAGAGACACACACACACACTGTATACATACATACATGCATGCACAAACATGTAATTAAATAAAAGTTGGGCAGATAGATGGCTAGTTCATCATCTTCTCTTTGTGAATCTCTGCAATCTTCCTTTTATTGCAATAAACACACACTTCTTTCTTACATTACTAGACAAAAATCCAATAAAAGAACAAATGTTGTCTCTGTTGTAAAGTCTTAAAATTCTCATCTAGAGGTGAGTTATCTTGCGTCCTCTCTCTCCTAGGGAATATGGCTACAGAAGGACAGAGATTCGGAGTTGTTCTCCTCAGAGGTAACTATTCTCTGATACCCTCAGAAAAAGTCTACTTATTACAATATCCATTGGCCTTTTCAGTGAAGTGTAAGGCAATCCCGTGCTCTATGGCAGGAGGGTACACATGAGAGCTCATTCCTCGATGCTTCTTATTACACTTTACACTTGCCAATTGGTGGACAAAAACTGCGTTTAGTTTTAACTTAGAACTGACACTGGGTGTATGCAAGATACATAAGTATTCGTTTGCTTTATGGAATGCCTTTCTGTGTATTTGTTGATTTTTTTTATTTATTGGTCAATACTGCTTCCTTCATCTATGTTGTCAAATTATGTACAGTCAGAACTTCCTTATTATTCTTTAGATTTTGCACCAATTTATATTTTTAATTTTGGGTTCATATTTCTAGCAATCCATATATTTTGTTTTTTCAAGAACCAGACTCCTTGTTTCATTGTATTTTTTCTTTGTTTTTTCTGTTTAAAACTTATTATTTTTGCTCTTCTAGTTAAATTTTCCTCCATTCTGCTTGACTTGAGTTTATTTTGCTATTTTTCCCATTGGCTCTTGAAGTGGAGGCTTAGATGTCAATCTGAGACTTCTGCTTTCTGGTGCACACATTTAGCACTGTAAATTTCCAGCCAGCATTCTCAGTGTCCACATGAGTTGGTGCATGGTAGTTTTATCTTTATTCAGTTGAGTGTGTTTCTTTTTCCTTCTTTCTCTTGAGATTTCCTCTTTCACAACAGGTTTTTAAAGGGATGCATTGTTTAGCTTTGTAGTATTCAGGCATCTCACAGTTATTTTTATTGCATTGATTTCTAGTTTGATTCCATTGCACTCAGAAAACATACGGTGTATGATTTCACTTCTCTGAGATTTGTTGAGGTTTGCTTTATGACCCAAGAAATGTTCTAACTTGGTATATGTTCCCTGAGAATCTGAAAGGAATGTACATTTTCCATTTTGTGTGTAATATCCTATAAATGTTGATTAGTTCCTGTTGATTGATAGTTTTCATTTTTAGTCTACATTCTTTCTGATTTTCTCTGAGATTATTTATGAGTTGTAGAGAATAGAGTATCAAAGGATTTATACTCTGTGTGCTTCAAGGCCAATGATATGGTTCAATGCATAGACGTGCATGTTACCAAGCCTGATGACCTGAATTTGATCCCTGAGACCCATGTGAGGGAAGAAGAGAAAAGAATCCACAGAGTTGTCTTCTGATGTCCACACATGTGCCATCGCATGCATGTTTGTGGATACACACACATATACACACACATACATGCACACACAGAGAGAGAATAGACAAAATAAAATCTATATGCTTCATTTTTTATAGATTTTGCTCACATATTTTATACATATAATATTTTAATTTATCTTTTGAGAATTTTGTAGATCTATGCAATGCATTTTGATCATTTGTAGGTGGAGACTGTTCATTCATTTCCTGGCTGCCCAGACCCAAATAATGACATAAAATTACATTAATTGCAACCCTGCTTGGCTTATTAGCTCAGGCTTCTTATTAACTAACTCTTACATCTTAAATTAGCCCATTTCTATTAATCTGTTTATCACCACAAGACTGTGGCTTGTCAGAAAGGTTCCAGACATCTGTCTCCTTCAGCAGCTATGTGGCACCCCTCTAACTCTGCCTACTCTCTCTATATAACTCTTACAGCCTGTCTATATTCTGCCCTGCTATAGGCTGAAGCCGTTTCTTTATTAACAAATGGCAATAAAACATATTCATAGCACGCAGAGGGGAATTCCACATCATAGACTCATTTAGAAAGAAGGAACCTCAACTGAAAAAATGACCTCCTCAGATTGGCTGGTAGTCATGTTTGTGGTACAGTTTATTAGTTGATGGTTGGTGTGGGAGGACCCATCTTACTGGGAGCCGCAGCTACCCTTAGGTCTTGGAGGGTTAAAAATAAAAAAAAAAATGTGAAATCGGAGATGAATCTAAGAAGTAGCATTCCTCCATGGTCTATGCTTTAGTTCTTGCCCCTGGATTCCTGCCTTGGATCCTGCCTTGACTTCCATCCATGATGGACTGTAAGCTGTAAGATTAAATAAACCCTTTCTTTTCAAAGTTGCTTTTGGTCATGGTCTCTATCACAGCAACAGACAAAGATACCTGTCATAGGGGATACTTTAGTTTATTTGGTATTGTTGTAACAGCATATCACACCCTGGGAAATTACAAAAGACATAGGTTTAATTTCTCAAGTAAAATTTAAGAAGCTGAGAAGTTCAAGATGAAAGGGCCAGTGTCTGGGGAGGACCTTCTTATTAAGAGAGAGATGGAATGAAAAAAAGAAAAGAGAAAGAGGATGGGGAGAAGGAAGCTGGCTCTCAAGGTCCTTTTATGAGGAGCCCATTCCTTTGATAATGGCGTAATACATACTCCCCTCAGTACCTAGCACCTCTCATCAGGCCTCCAACACCACTCCACAGGGACCGAGCTTCCAACACATTTTGGAAGGCCTCATTCAAACCACTGCAAACTCTGATCTTGATCAGGCTTCTGTTTTATCTGCCTCCTTCTGCTGTCCGTCCACTGGGAAGGGCCTTGCCTTATTATTGCTGTGCAGACATAGAATTCCAGGTTTCATGCTTGGTGCCCGTCAGAACCAGAACTGGTGTAGCTCTCTATTGCTGGTGTTAGAATTTCTCAGACTTCTAGTGATAGCTTCATTGCTACTTGTGTAGAGGGCACGTGGCATGCACATGTGCCTCGTTGGTTTTCATGAATCTTGTAGGAACACCACAGAGTTGTGAGTCCTTTGTTATTTCTGCTGTATTTTGCACATTTTGGCTCTCTATTAATTTTTTGATACCATCTCACTGGGGAGGGAAAGCCTTGTTGCTTGATGGGAATGGGAGTTGCAGGGCTCCATGGAGCATTCGGTGATGTGTATAGGGTAGAACCATAGTATTTTAGATGATATTTTTGTTCAGTAAAGGTTTTTACCAATATGGTTTGCATATTGCCAAGTAATCTCTTCCCCATTGGTGTTTGGGTGATCAGATACAGGTGATCAAAGAGAACTCAGGGGTTTACTACCTCTGTTGTCCTATGGACCTTGAGGTTCCATGTCAATTTGTCTTCTCTCTACCTTCCAGAACTACCTTATGACTAAGTGTGTGTGTGTGTGTGTGTGTGTGTGTGTGTGTGTGTAAATAAATATATATGTATCTCTTAGGTCTTTTAGTTGCATATATTGAAAGGAATGAGCAAAAGCATGCCTCTTTCATCTTATTGGAAGCAGAATTCCCTGGTAGATTTTTTGGAGTCTATTATTATAGTAAATTATGTAAGGATTGTTGCTGGTGTTGAACAATCCTTGTATTGTTAGAATAATTCCTAGCCACACATGTTGAAGTCTTCTTTTAATGTACAACTGTGATTAATCTGCCAATGTTTTTTTTTTTCCTCCAGAATTGCCGCATCTGTATTCCTAAGTGAGCTGGTTTATAGATCCTTGGTGCAAGTGTGTGCAGGCATGCCATATGCACAGGTGTGCCTGGTATGTTTGCCCTCTGCCATTTTCAGGGGTTTATGTAACTGGAGAAGCTTTCCACATTCCCCTATGCTATGGGAAAGTTTAACCATGAGGAAACATTCGAACTGAATACCAAATAGCTTTCCCTGTGTAGCCTTTGGCCTTGGTGCTGTCTTAGCACATCTTTCTGTACAGTTTCTCCTCTGCCTTCCCCCTCATCCCAGGTTCTTGCTTTACACTCAGTCATGTTTGAAATATTTATTTTCCAGGAAAAAAATCATTATTTCATATTTGCTGGTATGTACTATTCTCTAGTAACCTTCAGGTTCTTTATAGCCATATTTACCTTTTGAAATATTGAGTATTTGTGTTCCCATTCTTTGATTCTTTGCAGGCTTTCCAGAAGCTTGTGCATTTTATTAGAACTTTCAAATAACCAGTTTTTAGCTTATTCAGTTCCATAGACATTTTAAATGCATTCTTGTTTGCTTTATACCACAAAGATCCAATCTTCCGTTCTACCTTTTAAAAATTCCACAGTTTGTCTAGTTTACTGAAGTGAAAGCTGGGCGTTATTCATCTCTGTTCTCTCGTTTAGTAGCAGCAGTGTTTGGGAGTGATCAGTCTTCCTTTAAGATAAGCTTTGTACCCAATTTTATGTGATTTTATATATAGCTATGTTTGTGTCTTTTTTATTTCTTAAAAAATTCTTAAAATAAGATGAAATAAATCATGTGTACTCCCCTTTCTCCATTTCAACTCCTAAACTCCCAATGCCTTCCACCCTAAATTCCTGCCTTTTTCTTCCTTCTCCTCTTCTTTTTGATAAAGAAGAAGTTCAATTACTGCTGTTCATATATGTGTGGGTGTGGGACCACCCTCTAGATCAGTGTTTCAACCTTTTTAACTCTGTGACCCTATAATACAGTTCTTCATGGTGACCCCCCATTTTGTTACTACTTCATAAATATAATTCTGCTACTGTATTAATTGTAATGTATATTTTTTTGGAAAGAAGTTTAACAAAAGGGAAAGAAGTTTAACAAAAGGGTTAAAAAAAAGTTTAACAACCCACAGGTTGAGAACCACCGCCCTAGATTATGGGAGCCCTACCAGCGGTCACATAAAGAAGAGTGGTTCTCCTTCCCCAGCAGTTATCAACTGCCTATAACCCCTGAGTAAGGCAGTGGGTTTTGGAGAGCATCTCCCCCATGCATGCAGGGACTTTGAAAGGCTTGATCTTGGGCAGGTAATGCATGTAGCCACGACTGTTGTATGCCCATGGATATAATAACCACACTGCAGCCTGATGACAGCTCTTCACGGCACTTCTCCCCATTTTCCAGTTCTTCCTTTCTTTCCGGCCCCTGGTCTGTGATGTTTCTTGAGCCTTGGGAGGGTGTTATAGGATCGACAAAGACATCCTGTAGGGTTGGCACTCAGCCTCCGCTCAGCTCTTTGATCAGGTGTGCACTTCTGTGGTGACTGCTACAAAAAGAAGCTTCTCCAGCCATGGTCCAGAGTTACAGAGTTACGTCTGTCCCCACAAACTTAAGTGCAGCACGCCGCTCCCGCCAGCAGAAGAGACGACCGCAACAGGATTCTTCTCAGAACACACTTTATTGGAGCACTTACACTTGAGGTTGTAAAGAGGCAAAAAGACCCCGTCCCCCGTGACGCAGAAGAATATATACGGTGCCAGACAAAGCCCTGACGTGTCATCAACCCAATGGCTCAGGCCAGAATGGAGTGATCGTGCTTAAATTATGATTGGCCAGATTGGATGGCCAGATCGAAATACTCCCCGCGTTGGGGGGGGGGGGGCTCGCGCGCGCATGCGCTGTGGGCGCGCATGCGCACAAGTTGCGCACAAGCTGTCAAGTTTGACGTGGAACAGCAAATGGCGCCCAGGCCCTGTGCCCCTGACATGACAGCGCCATGGTGCGCGCTACATCTCCGCGCGCTACACTTAAGGACAGGAGTCTGGATTCCCAGTCCTCACAGAAACAGCCAGTCAGGCAAGGTAGCTGACTGTAAAACTATCCTGAGGCAAAGGCAGGGGATTCCTGGGCAAACTGGGGTGGTTAGACTAGTGAATCAGCAAGGTCTCTGGCGTCAACAAACTCCAAATCTATAAGGAAAAGTGGAGAGCCACCAAAAGAAGAGATCTGAGCTGGGCTATGGTGGTGCCTGCCTTTAATCCACTCAGGAGGCAGAGGCAGCCTGGTCTCCAAGAGCTAGTTTCAGGATAGGCACCAAAGCTACACAGAGAAACCCTGTCTCAAAAACTAAAGCGGGGAGAGGTATCTAATCCTCACTTTGGGCCTCTGCCCACATAGACACACTTGGACACACATGCATGCACACACATCACACATACACATACGTATACGTGTACCCATGCACATGAGAACAGAACCCACTCATATCATACACACATACACATGTAAACTAAAACAAAAATAAAATGTTTGTGTTTCATTTTTTATATCATAGTTTTATTAAGTAAGGAGTACCTTTATTTCCATTCTGTACTTTTGAAATTTACAGACATTTCTTTAAGATCCTATCCTAGAAGGTCTATGCAAACGTACAATGCCTTTCCTTTATCAGTTTCCATAAATATCTGTTGAATTGTATTTGTTGATTAGGATTGTGATCAAGTTCACTCTCCTTATGGGTATAGTCTGTGTGATAACTGAAGAGGGACATTTTAAAGCATCCAGCCTGCTTACTGTCCCATATTTTTTTCTGTTTCTTCTCTATTTTAACTCTGCTCTTCGGAGGTGGCCGTTAACTCTCATCCATGGCACCCTGCCTTGCCCCCTCCACCCAGTGCAACTATCAGCTGACGCATGTATTTATTTTCCTCCCGTCATTTTAATGTGATTTGTCAGGAAGGGAAGACACTATGAATATTCAACCAGCCATCTCCAACCTCCCTCGCTGTCATTTCTGTTTCAGTCATAAACACAAACCTCCTCTTCCAGTTTCCATCACAGGAAGACTGCATGTGGAGGTTATTTTTCCAAATACAAAGTTCAGAGAATCTTTGTCTAAATTGATTTTGTGGTTCCCTTCGTGGGGCCAAGTCTGTGTCCTAAAACATGCCATTTCCATCCAAGACAGCAATGGTGCTGCCTGAAGCTATTTTTAGCTTTCCAGATGTTTATCTACCTTCCGTCGCTCTCCCTATGACTGGGCTTTTCCATGCGGATACAGGTGAGCTCTTCCTCAGAAGGCCATGACATTTTGCTCTCCTACTTAGGCACAGGCTTCGCCCCCTACTTCTTGGAGAACAGCACCCACGTCCTTGGCTCAGTATTCCTAGCTCTCACCTCCCTGACCCTATTTATGCATCACTTTATTCCTCCCTGTGTTCCCTGTTTTCTACAGGCCCCAGTGCAAGTTTGCCCTTTCCTCCCCTCCCTTCCTGCACCCTGCTATCCTTGAGACTCAACACTCCCTTCCCTCCCGTCTGCCTGGTTGACATATGACTTACCTTTCATGACTAGATCACACACCTTTTTCTCTGACACCTTACAGGACTAACCCACAGGGGACCAGTTGCTTCAGTGTCATGTCTTCGGTGGCCCTTCTGTAACCTTCATCATTGTTGAGCTTCTATTGGCCAGAGAATTGTGTGGCCAGAGAAGCAGCCACTCACTGGCTTCTGTGCTTCTTTATTATAAACGGGGGCCATGCTTGGCTCATCTCTGTGTTTCTAGGGCTCCAAAAGAGTCCATCACCTCTTAGTTTTTTGTCGGCTTGACAAAAGACAGGGTCATCTGCTAGGAGAAAACCTCAGTGGAGAAAATGCCTTCTGTCATACTGGCCTGTTGGCAAGCTGGAAGGGAGGGGGGTCCTGGATTAATGATTGATGTGGGAAAGGCTAGCCCACTATTGACGGTGCCACCCCAGGCAGATGTTCTTGTGTACACAAAAAAGGGAAGCTGAGAAAGCCAATGGCAAGGCAGCCAGCAGCACTCCTCCATGGTCTCTACAGAAGTTCCTGTTCTCAGGTTCCTGCTTTGAGTTCCTACCCTGGGCTCCCTAAGTAGGAACCAGAGGTTGTAAGATGTAAATAAACCCTTTCCTCCAGAAGCTGCTTCTAGTTGTGAGGTTTAATCAGCACACTGGAAAGAAGACTAGAACAACGTGGAAAATGCTGGAAAAGATGTGGCAAAATGGCGTCAGAGTCTAGGATGGGAAAGGACGGCAGCAGCTGGCAGAAGCTAGGATGATATGGGGGTGGTCATGGATGGATTAAAACCCCAAACTTCTAGTTCTGAACTCAAACTAAGAACAGCTCCATATTTATTCAAATGAATGTGTCTGGATGGGCAACAATCTAGACAAGTTTTCTTTCCAGCTTCTGAAGGGTGGCCCAGAGGTGAGTGCACAGCTCTCAGCCTCTCCCTTTTCAGATGCTTGGGCTTATTGGCAGCCTACAGCCTATTCTATATATAAGGGCAATAAGCTCCATCTAGCTTAAACAATATGGCCCGCAAAAGTAAGCAGCATGATAGCAACGTGGTGGATTTGGGAAGGTTGGGTCACTCGAGCTTTTTCTTTGCCTCTTGGGTTTCAACCAGCACACAGTTGCTCATGGGTTCCCTCATGTCCTTCCCATGTGAGCTTCACATTCCTAAGTATTCCTCTCTAGGAAGATAGTGGTAGATTCTGCTTCAAAGGCCTCAGTGAAGGTTGGGTGCACACGCATGCAAGGAATTTAGCACGCAGTTCTTGACGCGTGGCAGTCAGCACCTGGTAGACATTAGCTGTGGCAAAGTGATGGACGGGACTGTGGTGGTCATGTGTCCAGGTGGCCCTGGAAGCCAGGGGTGGGACTGATGCAGATTGTAGCTACTTAGAATTCTTTCCAAAACACAGCTTGTTGATGCAGTGTTAAATTAAGGCCCATTAATTCACTGTGAAAACAAGCTTTCAAAGAGGCCTGGGATTTGCAGCTTCTCCTCCTGAATTAATGCCGCGTGGCACCACTTTATTTTAAGAATAATAAATGCTAGCTGTACGGTGGAGAAACCCCTGCTGTTGTGTTGGCGGGGTGGCCATGCAGGGTGGCTGCTGGGTCTGCCTGCTCCCTGGCTGGAAGCTGTAGAGCATTTTCCTGGCAGTGACTCAGCCCAAGGCTATGGCCCTGGCGCTCAGTGTGGGTGTGAAGTGGGTACAGATGCCATGCTGTGACGAGCGGGCTGTTGAGACAAGACTGACACAGCCATCTCAGCCAGGGAGTTTATGTGCAGCAGCCCTGGAAATATCCATGGTGATGGAAGGGAGCTGAGCAAGCTGGCTGGGAGGATCTCAACAGGCAGAGGAGCTGCCCCTGACTGGCCAGGGACAGAGGTCTGTCTGGGGATGGGATTGGGAGTGATGCTGGGTAGGTGGCCTGCTCCAGCTTCTCGGTAGCCCTATGCTTTGCTGTAGAACCTCAGGTCTTACAGACAATGTCATAACATCATGCACTCAAGCCGGAACAACAGAGGGAGGTTTTACTTTTGGTCTAGGGTCCTTTGACGATGATCAAGGGATGCTAGAAGACCTTGGTTAGAAAGCAGCCCACTGTTACTTCTTTTGTTTGTTTATGGAGGAAGTACCCTCAACTCATGTGTGGGTGTGCAGAAGCTAGAAGTTGACTTCATGTGTCTTCCTCTACAGGGTTCAGCCTCGTTTTGTGAGTCTCTTCTCATTGAACACAGAGCTTGTGTTTTGGCTACACTGGCTGGCCAGCAAGGCCCTGGAGTCTTCCTCCCTTCACCTCTCCCAGCCCTGGGGCTATAGATATATATCATGGGTGGCTTTTATGTAGATGGTGGGGCTCTGAACTTGGGTCTTCATTCTTGCACAGCAAGCACCCACAAGCCATTTTTTTTCAGCCTTTATTATGACTTCTAAAAAAAAAAATCTCACTTTGAGTTGCACATCACTACAACTAAAAGAAACTTGGGAAATCTTTGTTAATTGCCAAGCTAAAGAACATTGTAAAATTCGCTTTATTTGTATCCAAGTTACACATGTGCATAACTCAAAGAGCCCAATACGTTGTGTCCTTGTTATTGTTTGTATAAAAACTCTCTGGGTCATCAAGATGGCTCAACAATAAAAGCATTTGCTGCCAAGTCAGAGTTCAAACCCTGGAACCTACACAGTAGAGCCAGATAGCCAGCTTCTACAAGCTGGGCTCTGGCCTCCACTTGTATAGCATGGCACACGTGCATCCCTGTCCTCTACCCATATAAAAAATATAGTAAAACGTTCTTGAGCTTCCTTTTTGTTCATCTCAGGAGTCAATTTGACCTTTTATAATTGATAGGTTAGCTAGATATAGACTTACAGGTTGGGAACCATCTTCCCTTCAGTATGGGCCCTTCTGTTTGGGAATTCATAACCAGTATTTCCACACATACCCCTCAATTTTTTCTTCTATCTGTACGCATTCTAAAACTATAACTAATGCTGTCTTAGTGTTTGCAGCTTTCAATTCCCCACCTGTTTTTGTGGTTACTAGCCATGTGTAAATAGGTGGTAGCTTCCTATTTATCCATGCTGGGGGTGACAGTTATCTCCTTGGCATGGCAGGCACTTAGCTCTTCACCTCCCCTGCTACCCTTCTCCTCCCCACAGACTGTGGTTTCTCGGAGCTCACTCTGAGGCTGGGCTTTGGTTTGGAACACTCTGAAGGCCCCTGTGTAGTGCTGCTGAAGGAGGTAGAACCTTTAAGACGTGGGGCCTTGAGGGAGACCTTCAGGAAAGCGGGGGTTTGTTTTTGAAGGCCATTGTGGGGTCTGGTTGATAATGGTTTCCTCTCTTACTGTCTCCAAGTTTCTCTTTTGACCGTGCTTGCTCTAGTTTCTGTCTTTCACACTAAAGTTTCACTCACATGCTTGAGGGCAGGACACTGTTCCCATTTGAGAGTTTCCTGCTTAGTGAGTCATTCTTGTGGATAGAGGGAGTGACTTGTATGCTTCAGGGTGGGTGATCTTTGGGGGAAGTCTGGAGTTAGTATCCTTGGGTTTTTCCTTGTGTGGAGGTCAGGTAACCTAGAGAGGATATCTCCATGTCTCACCTGGCAATCTGGGAGATGGAAGGAGAGAAGATGGCCGGTGGTGGAGCGTGCATGTTGAGTAATATGCTTGGGTTACTTCCCTGCTGTTGTGGGTTGAATGGAAAATGTCTGTCATGGGCTCATATGTCAGAACATTTGGCTTCTCGCGGGTGGTGCTTTTGGGGAAGGCTACGGAAGCTTCAGAAGGTAGAGCCTCACTGCCGGGAGAGGATCCCTGGCGTTGTGTGTCTTGACGTTTTAAAGTCAGGCCCCAGGTTTCTGCTGGCTGAAGCAATGTATCCAGTTGCCTCAGACTCCTAGACTCATACTTTCTCTACCATGATGGCCTTCCCCCCACTGAACTGGGAGCCACCATAAACTCTTCCTCCCTTAGGTTGCTTCTTCTCAGGTATTTTTTCATAGCGATAGAAAGTTGGCTAGTGCACCTACCCTGGGTGACTTGAAGCAGAAAGGGGTTATTCTGGCTTGTGATTGCAGAGCGAATTGTCCATAGCTGCTCTTAAGCCCAAATCCGTGATGTCCCCACAAAAGCCAACAAGGAGACCGAGTCCCGTATGTAACAGCAAAGAGCCTTTATTTTAAGCAAGTTTGCAAACTCGGTCTCTCCGCGTGTCCAGTGTATTGGAATAAACAGAGAGCCCCAAGCTTAGTTAGAGTTGGGTTTTTATAGTAGTAAAGGTGGGGGTGAGAGGTTTCTGAGGTTCAGGACCCCTAATTGGCTGACATTTGTCTAGGGGTGTCCTGGTAAGTATGTTCTGGCAGGTGGTCCTATCTACAGCGGTTGGAATGCTAGGCATTTCCTTTGATTGGTCTGTTCTTGGGTGGTGGTTGGGTAACCTCAGCTTGTGGTTGTTTCTGCAGCCAGGTATTGCTTCAAGGTAAACTACTGAGACTCAGGCCTCTATTTAGATTTATTGATGGCCAAGTTCTACTCTGGCATGTGATAATGGTTGGAAGTAAAGAATTTTTTTTTGGGTGACCTGCCTATATTTAGCTTATCATGGCTGGCTCCCGCATTTCCCCCTTCACAAGCACCAATGACAGGACCAAACTTCGGTCCTGCTTGCCCATGGTTTTAAGGAGGCATGGATCTGACAACTCTGGACCTAGTATATTAACAGGCACTATAGGTAGTTATCTTGTCCCCCATGCCAGGAATGGGGGCATGGGACGATGTGTTCCTTTCTGCAACTACTGCAAGCTGACATTGGGGTGTTGTTATCCAGATCCAAGCAAGCTGAAAGGCTAGCTAAAGTCGGGGCACTCATTTAGGCAAAGGGCACTCATCAGACTTCATTGAAGGAACAGGGAGTGTTCATATCAGCTGGACTGGTCTGCATCACTTTCAGGAAGTCCAGGGCTCGCCACCATTTAGAGCAGGTTGCAGTCAGCAACCGATGCTTAGATGAGTCTGCCAGCCATGTGGAAGCCTACTGAGATAGGAGCCTATTGAGATAAGTTTAAACTAGGAACAGAAGTTAAAATTTAGAAAAAGAGCAGATAACAGATGTCTGTAAACAGGAGGCATAGACTCACACCTTTGAGTCCTAGCTAACAAGTTGGCTATAGCTTTACAGAAGAATATGGATACCTTACACTGTTAAACTGACATAACTGCACTAGCCATTAATACTATCAGAGATCTCAGAAGGATAAATAAAGTATATCTGAGTATAGACCAAATAGCTTCTGAATCTATTAAAAATGATAGGGACCAGAGTCCGTATACAGTTAGCCATACCCAGGTCTCCATAGCATTGGAGGCAGAAATATCCGGAACAACAGTCTTACTGTCTAAGCCAGGCCCATAAGGTGAATTTTTCTTTCTCTGTGGAATAGGGACATGGAAAAGACTGACCTTATTTTATCTAGGAAAAAGTGGTGCAATCAATTCTCCAAGGTCCTACTGTTTGTCCACAGTCTGGACCAGGTCCTGGCAGCCGGCGTTGCACTAGGATATCTTGTCCAGTGGTCAGCAATGTCGTAATCCAGGTGGAGACTTCATGGTGTCTCATAATCTTCTTTGGAGACTTTGGGTTACTGCTAGGATCTCAGAATCTCTGTCTAATATAATAAGCTTTTTAATAATTATTTTAAATGCCACATTCTGCAGATCTCTGAAGTATGAGGGCTGCCTAGGTATGTCTGATAAGACAAACTTTGTTTCTCATTATTTGTTTTAAGTTTGACTCTGAAAACATATACAGGGAACTAAATAAGGCTTATTTCTGTAAATAATTATATCAGTACTTTAAAGATAGCTGACTAACTTGTATTTTTTAACAGTCTATAATAAGTTAGCAGCTCTTACAAGACTAGAAGTCCACACTTTGTAATGATTTTGAATTAAAGCTAATAAAGAAACTGAATTAGTCATTCCAAGGGTAAACACAGAACAAGTTTATATCTTGCTGAAAATGCTGTCTACTCCCAGGGTGAAATGGGAACAGCCGGAGTCTAAGAGCTGGCATTGCCCTAGGGCAAACTGAGACTCAGGTCTACCTTCCTGCTGATCTATAGAACCCATCTTGGCAGGTGTGTACCAAGTTGCCCTGGGAAAGCTACCCTAGACCCTATATTTTTCCCCCTTCACAAGTACCGATGACAGGACTCAATCATGGGTCCTGTCTGTCCAGGGCTCAAATCTTTTGATAAGAAAAAGCAAGATCATTACAGGCCTGTTAGAGCTGGAAGTAAAGTGGTTAGCCAAGGAGACCAGTTGAACAAGTTTTTATTCAGCTTTCCTGTGAGTGTTTTGTTCTCTATTATTAACAAAACCATTGAATTTTTGATTACCCCCAAAGTGATTGACATAGAAACAATATTTTTCCCAGAAGAGGAGGTCCAAATCTCTTAGTATTAATATAAAAATTTATGACTCAGTTTATCCCGATAGCTTAAACCCAACAAAGTTAGCATTTGGTGCTTATGGCTCTGACCCTAGTTTTCAGTCTTTTATTTTAAGTTTAAATATTAACAATATAAAACATAAAATAAACCATTTTATAGCACAGATGTCTCACAGCCTTAAAAAAACTAAAATCTCTTTAATGTCTTTTTGCAATATTTAGAATATCAAAAACAAAGTACTTTTTTTTTTTTTGGTCCCACTCTTGACAGCATATACATAGCCCGCCTTTTAGACCTTAGCCTGCTCCATTTTACTGCAGGTGGTACTTTTGGTGAGTATCACCTGGCACTGACCATTTTAAAACTATTAAGGTCCAGTGTTGGAACTGCACATTTTTTGGGAGTCTAGTCCTGCCATACATTTGTAAACCTCAACTGTTTCTTCATGATCCTTTTATATCTTTTTAACCATTATTACTGGGGTGACTCTTATATTAACAAAGTCTAAATGGCAAAGCTAGGTACATTTTTGAGTATAAAAATATTGAGGTTTAGCTTTGAAACTTTAAATCATATATATAAAGGGATATGAGTCATCATGCAAAAATCTATCCCAATCCAAACTATTTTGGAAATTTGTTAGGCCCACTCCACATGGTCACCTTTAATTAATATGGCAGTGAAATTATGTGGCATCCATTTTTTTTATACCAAAAAGTTATCTGAATTTCTGCTAACCCAAATTTAGTAACCAGAGCTCAGTGATAAATTTATGAAGTCAGGCCCATAACAGCAAAAATAGACCATTTCTGTCTCAGCTCTATGCTTGAAAGAAAACTTACATAGACAAACTTTTTAACAAAGCAAGCATATTTAGTATTTGCATGTATGAGAAACCACAGCAAACACAGTTCACCTCCCCTTTCCCTCTTGCTTTCCAGACAACATACCAAAATTTCTCTTGCTTTTTAGACAATATAAAAACTCTTACCAAAATTTTTCTTGTGGTTTTCCTCAGTGGTGTATGATGTGTGGCTATAATATATTAAACAAGAACAGAAACATGCATATACTATAATAAAAAAAACTTTAATTTACATCACATAAAATCTTGTACCAGCATGAAACATTTGAGGCCAACAGTATTTTTTTTTTACATTAACCAATAATAACTTGTAACCAGCCCCTATAAATGATGACAGATATTTATAACATATTGGATCAGAATGATCAAAGCAGCTCTGGTGGAGGGAAGTAAAACCTTGGTCAGGTATAATTTCAGGGTAAACTACTAAAACTCGGGCCTCTATTTAAATTTATTGATGGCTGAGTTCTACTCTGGCAGATGATAATGGTTGGAAATAAAGAACTTCCTTTGAATGGCCTGCCCATATTTAGCTTATCATGGCTGGCTCCCATAATTGCAGAGGGAATTGTCTGTGGTTGCTTGCCATAAGCACTTGAGAAGAACTCCATGGCAGTTAGAATGGGAGGCAGAGGAGAGCTGTGTACTTCGGGACCAACAGAAAGAGACGAAGTAGAGGAGGCAGAGGAGGAGAGGGAAGCGCAGAGATCTATTCCCACTACTTCTTCTAGATGTACCCCACTTCCTAAAGTTTCTCTAACGCCCCCAAATAGCTCTGCCACCTGGGGCCCAAGCTTTCAAACCACAAGCCCGTGGGGACATTTCGTATTCAGACTGTAACAGTGTGTCATCTTTCACTAAGGCTCCCTGCTCCCACCTGTCCTTGGGGGTCTCCACTTCCTCTCTTTTAATTTCTCCAGTGACTAGTCCTTTCAGAGGCTGAGCCTTCAGTTCTCTGCAGGAAAGAACAATGAGACCAGGGACCTCATTTCATAAACAGACAAATGCGGCCTTGTTTTCTCTATATTTTAATCTCCATTTCCAGTGTAATCTGTTGGTGGCGGGTGGTCTGAACTGTACACTAGGCATCTTTTAAAATCCCTTACTTATGATTTCCAGTCTCCCAATCTTTGTGTCAGTTATATCCTTTCATTTATCAAAGAAGAGCTATAGAATTATCCCTGAAAAGAAAATATTTTTATTGCCTAAGTGGGGTTTGAGAAGGAGCAGAACTGAGCACATGTGTTTCGCATTCCGAGTTTAGAAACAAACCGTCTGTAACAGTCACTTTCTTGTTGCTGGGACCAAATGCCTGACCAGGAGCAGCTGAAGGGAGAAATGGTCCATTTGGTCTCAGTTTCAGCCATGAGGAGGGGTACATGGCTGCTGACATGGTGGCGGTGGCATGAGTGGGCAACAGGGGCTCTTCATCACATCACAGCAGACAGGAAGTAGCCAGTAGACAGGAAGTGAGGTCACTTTAGAAAGCCTCCAGGTCTACGACAATACCAGTGACCCACTCCCCCAGTGAGGTTCTGCCCTCTGAAGATTCCACAAACTTCAATATCAGTGTCAGCAGCTGGAGACCAGGTGGTCAAACATGAAGCTATGGGTGCCATTTCACACTCAAACCACAACACATATGAAATACAGGCTTACTCTAGCAACATTAGGCACACAATGAAGAGAAAGAAAAGAAGAGTCAGAACAACGATGCAGGAAGATTTTTAGTATTGCAGAAGTAAGTCCATGTCTGTTTGGCCTCATGAGGCCTGGGCTTGAGGCCCAGTGTAACTTCCTGAGCCTGACTTGAGTTTGGTGACCTCTTTCTGGCTATAACTACAGCATCGGAAGTGACTCAGTAAAACCCCACCTAGGCCTCTCTCTGCCCAGCCACTGCTGGTGTGGTAGGATATTATTGGCCCTTATTCCTTACTCCACCTCACCCCATCCCAAGACTCCCGCCCCTTATCTCAGCCCTATATAAGTTCCTACCAGATGCAATAAAGAGAGATCCTGCTTTGACAGACTTGTTTCTCCCTGGTGGCCAAGGGAGGTGGTGTGTGTGGGTGGGGGGATCTGGGTTGTCCACACTCACCATTTGCTTCAGCCCCAGGGAGAGACCAGTGGGATCGGTTCTGCCTCAGCCCTATCTGCTGGAGAACCTGGCACTTGTCCCAACAGACACATCAAATGTCATGCACATACACACACACACACACACACACACACACACACACACACACACACACACAGAGAGAGAGAGAGAGAGAGAGAGAGAGAGAGAGAGAGAGAAAACAATAATAATTATAATAAATAAAATTGGTTAAAAGTGTTTGCTGTTCAAGTCTGGTTATCTGAATTTTATCGCCAGAACCCATGTAAAGGTGGACAGAAAAAATAGATTACAGAGTTGTCCTTTGACCTTTATATATGTGTTATGACACATGTATTCCCACACATGTATATGAATAAATCATGCATGCACAATAACAACAAATACAGAAAAGAAAGTTTCTTTTAATATTTTATGTTTATGGATTATATCTCTAAGTATATAATTTCTAATCATCTATCTATCTAGGCAGTGGTTGGGAATCAATAAACATTATTTCAGCCCATTTTTTCCCTTAATGTTAGAAACCCCTATCCACGTTACAGAACCCATTTCTAAAGTAACTTTGATACTTTGTTTTTCTTTATGAAAGATAGCTTTGTCCAGACCTAATTATGAGTTATTTAGTTATTATATTTTATTTTATATGTATGGATGTTTTGCCTGCATGTGTGTCTCTGTACCACATGCATTCCTGGTGCCCTGGGATGCCAGAAGAAAGGATCTGAGGCCCCCCTGAAAAACTGTAGTTACACATGACTGTGAGCCTCTGTGTGGGTGCTAGAATCAAATCCTGGTCCTTCTGGAAGAACAGCTGAAGGGATTCTAGCCAGCCTGGGCATGACAAACATCACACACAGGCCTTCTCTTCTCTCCATTCCCTCTGCCTTGTTAAAAACCGTTAGATTACATTCTCTCTTTAACTTCCTTTTTTATGTATTCTTTGTTTATTTTATATCATGCATCTCCATCCCATTCATTCCCAGTCCGTTTGTATCTGCCCTCTGCCCTTGCAATGCCCCCCCCCAAAATAAAACCTAAGAGAAAAAGAGAAAAGTCAGTCTTATCATGGAAGCTGTAGTGAGACACGGTGAGTCACGCAGTAAACCCTTTTGTCCATTATATCTTTACTTGTAAGTGTTCATTGCAAAGAGAAATAAGCCTCTGTTTTCTGCTACACTATTGATGCTGGACCGTCATTGGGACTCCTCTTGGTTATCTTATTTTTGTCCCTTGCCACAAAGATCCTGCAGCTTTGGGTCTGCAGAACTGTGCTGGGGGACAATTGTTTGTATTCTGTCAGTTATATTTTAAATAAATGCTGATTGGTCAGGAGCCAGGCAGGAAGTATAGGTGGGATCACCAGATAGGAAGTAGAGGCAGGTCAATGAGAACAGGATAATTCTGGGAAGAGGAAAAGTTGGTACACAATTGTGACCTAGCCACAGAAGAAGCAAGATGTGACTGCCTCTCTGAAAAAGGAACTGAACCATGTGGCTAACACAGATAAAAATAATGGGCTAATATAAGTTGTAGGAGTTAATAAGAAGCCTAAGCTAATGGGTCAATCAGTTTATAGTTAATGTAGACCTCTGTGTGATTCTTTGGGACCTAATGACTGTGGGAACCAGGCAGGACAGAAAACTCAGTCAACAGAATTTTACATGATAGAGCAGATCACAGATGTGGTGGATGTTGGGATGGGCCAACTCATAATCATGATTCTGGGCCTAGATTATATTCTCAAAGCTAGACACGGAGGCTGACTACCAAGATCCAGCTATCAAAGCATTAAAGTCCAGTAATCAAAAGCCCTTCTTTGGCTACCCTAGTTAATATGCCTAATCAAAATGAAATACCTCATCCTAACACACATCCTAACTCTTTCAAAGCTCATTTTATAAGCTGCCATTTTCCTAGGGGCCACATCTGTCTCTTCTCTAGCCAGAGGTAGTTCTTTGTCCCTCTGAAAAAAAATCTCTTCGCTGTCTCCTCTGTTCCCTTCCTTCTCCCTCGTCCTCCATCTCCTGTCTTTGTTTCTTATTCCCTGCCCTCTGTCTCTCTGGAACAAATAAATCTCCTCTGTGCTGAGAACTTGGTCTTGGAGTGTCTTTTGCCAATACTAGTCCCTTAAGCAGTCAGTGTTCTTAACTGCTGAGCCATCTCTCCAGTGCTGGCTATTTGGGTCTTGTTCACCAATTTTGGGGGATCACAGTAAAAGCTGTGGTGAACAAATGTATCCCCAAATCTCTTCTATCCTTTGTTATTTCCTTAGAGTAAATTCTTAAGATCACTGCCCCTAGGTGACTCCAACATAATTCTTTTCATTTTCATTCTCCAGCTGCCCCTCTGTGAAATTACATGTAGCTTGCCACCAGTGTGGCAGAGACTGGCTTACCTCCCTTCCCTGAGGTCCGTCTTAGGGTTGAGAATGCCTCCCACCCCAGCATCCTGAGCAGTGTGCTGCTCCATCTTTTGATTTGTGCTTGCTGGGTTGCTGCTGGGCCTGAGCACCTCTCCCTATTCCTTAGCTGCGCATATTTCTTCTTTCTTGAACAGACCTCACAGCAGGTTTAAGATTTATCATTATATTCAGTTGTGCAGAAATGCGACTGTCTTCGTTTTTTATTACGAAACTTAATTTGCCTCTGAACTTCCTCCCTTTGCAGCTGAGCAGAAACAAACCTACATTTAACCCAGCGTAACTTCTTCCTGCGGGGTGGATTCCAGGTGAGGGTAGCCAAGGTCTTTCTGCCTAGACTCCTTTTGTCTGTCTGCCCCTCTTGGGTGCTTTGGTCTTCGAAGGGTACCTTTGGTGGCGTCTGCTGAAGCTCCTGCCCCCTGCTGCCTGCATCCCTCCCCAGCTCATAGACTGGAATCTAGACGAGGGCGCAAGCTGCCTGAGACCCTTAGAGATGTCCACACTTCATAGACCCTGTCACACACCTGCTCTGTCTATGCTATTTCATGAGCCTTCTGGGGGGATGAGAAGGTTACAGGTGGGATATACACCTAACCTTTGGCCTGAATTCCTTCCTCCTGGCTCTTCTTCTAAGAGAATTTAATTTCTTATAAAGAGAAGAAAGTTGCTCTCACGAGAGTGTCCGGCATCCATCCTACTCTGTGATCTCATCCAGTCAGAATTTGGTCCTTTTTGTGGCTCTTGCAAAGGAGATTGTTCCTCCTACAAACCATAAAGGACTTTAACTCTCATTACAGGAAGCTCTTTCAAAGCTCACTTTGGAGAGTGGAGATCTGAGCAGTAACTTTCCTTTTCTTCCTAAGCCAGGTGGTCTGTGCCCTGGGGTGTTCACAAGAATTAATCTTAGAGCTGAAAAATCCTGAGGGCCCAGACAGCATCCCAGAAGTCAATACTCCCGGGGAAGGTCATGGGCATCTAGGTGGCTGTAATGTCGCTGGGATAGAGGGTTCACATGGTGACTCCCTCTTTATCCAGGGGCAACCCACCTAACCTCAACAATCACTGCCTTAAGGTAGTGGTTCTCAACCTTCCTAATGTTGTGACCTTTTAATACAATTCCTCATGTTGTGGTTGACCCCCTCAACCATAAAATTATTTTCGTTGCTACTTCATAACTGTCATTGTGCTCCTGTTGTGGACTGTAGTGTAGATATCTGATGTGTAGGATATCTGGTATTCAACCCCTGTGGAAGGATTGTTCGACCTCAAAGAGGTTGAGACCCACAGGTTGCAAACCTCTGATTTAAGGGTCTGGCACCTGGGATGGGGAAGCTGTGCACCTGCGCCTTGGCCTTGGTGTCCCGTGGCTCCCAGCTGCATGCGGATTTCTCTTCAGAGGCTCGACAAGCTGGAGGTGGAGATTCTACTTTTGGAGTTCTGCTGGGAGGGGGAAAGAGAAAAATAAGATGCTGCCCCCAGGTCTTCATTAGCCAGTGTGGACAGGAAAGGGCTTCCTCTGCTGCTGGGGTTTGTCAAGGATCAATATGTTGCAACATATGTTTTACAGCTTCCCGAGGTCTCCGATAGATCTCTGGAGACTCCTTTGTCTTTTACCCCCAAGGTTATGACGCCAACTGTTTCCGTCCATGTACAGATGCATCCAGGCAGGAGCTCATTTCCATCCCAAATTGACTCCAGAGGGTGGAGGCCTCTGGGAGAAACCAGGCTCCTTCTTCAAGATGAGGTGGGCAGGGCAGGACAGGGTCAGTGGATGGGGTCCCTTCTGCCCATATACTCGGTGCATAGGGCCTGTATCCCAACTTGAGAGAGTGATTTAGTTTCTTTCCTCACAGATACACAGTCTAGCTTTTGATGTGCAAAACATTTGTATGGAAGAAATTAGGCTCAAATCCTGCCTGCAGGACACTCCTCAGGTAGCAGAGATGAGCTGCCATTATTTCCAGCACCAGGTGCAGGGGTGTAGATGCCTTTAACCTAATCAGCTCCTCCCAGGATCTTGGCCCTATAAAATTCTGTATTCCTTCAGGGAACTGAGTAGAGGCTGTCTTGCTGTTGAAGTGTGGCCCAGAACCAGTACCATGTTAGCCTGTGGACGCATATCCATGAAGAGCTAACAAGAAAGTCAGCATCAAACTGGGCCCAGGCCACTATCTCCTCACGCAAGCCTTCTCTTGATGGCTGTGGTCTTCTGGGTTCACATACAACAATAAACAAAAATTCAAGGCAAGATGATGGTGATCCAGGAAGTCTTTGCTTTCCCCTTAGTCTATGGCTGCTGTGGGAGTGGCCATGTCCTCAAGAGAATTTCAGGGTTTTTAAAAATGGATCTGTTTTGAGAGACCTTTTGTAAACGCTTTAGTGAGTTTAGGAAATGTTTTTATGTCATGGTACCCTCCTGATCTGTGGTCCCCTAATTGTCCTGTTCAAGAGAAGGACTCATTCAACCCCCCAAATCTGGGACACAGAAATGCCCTCCCAGGGCAATAACCATGGGTAAAACTGGAAGCCATGATGTGATCGTGTCCTCATTTGCTATTCTTGCGTTGGCAGTAAATAAATTCCCTGTATACAGACACTAACTGTGATGGTGGCTTCTGTCAGTCAACATATGACAATAAAGAAATGGACGGTATCTGGCTGGGCCTAGGGTGTGTCAGGGGTGACTTGGGCTATAATAAGGAGGAAGCACCAAGCCACACATGGAGGGTTTTACAGTTGGGAGAAGATAAAACAAACAATAGTTGCCCAAACAGGAAATGTCTCAACTAAGTATTTATGAGACTAAGAACTTGGAGAGATGATACGTGTTTTTGTCTCAGTAAACCAGTGAGACATCCTCAAGTCCATTTTAAGTCTTTGGGAAAGGGTGGTTCTTAGCAGTAAGTTTTTTAAAGAAAGGGAGGGGGAATTTTTGTTGCTGTTTTCCACAAGTGTGGAGCTTAGGAAAATGTCGATAACATCATGTCAAGATTTTTGCACACGAAGACCTGGAGAAGCAAGCTGCTGGGGAGGAGGGAGGGCTTCTAAATTGTTGCAATTCCATAGAAATCATGTTGTGTTGAGTTACATATTAATAAAGATCAATATAAGCCACAGAGTTTCCTCAGGATGCCTCTATTGTATTTTACACAGTACAAAAGCATGAGTTTTCCACATCAAAAACTGTAATTGCAATGGGCATAATATCATTAGTAATTGGTGTGCAAGTCAATAATGGGTCCGAGGGTAGAGAGTAGAGGGGACAGTGAAGGCCCCTGTAGTCACCCTGTAGCACCATCATGCATTACTTTGTAGCTGAGATTTACTGCAGGTTGGGAGCCTTGGATGTTAGTCCATAAACGATATAGCTAGAACCAACTAGTATGTTTGCTAAAATGCAGATCCCTGACCTTGTCCAGGAGCTGCTGAATCAGAATCAGGCTTAGGGCAGGACTGGCAACCTGAACATCGGTCCAGTTTTCTAGACCTTTGTGAATGGAGTCATGAAAGTCCTTCCTGTGACCAAAAGAAGGCACTAGGTAAGACCAAGAGTAAAAGAAGGCAATCCTGACCATTGGAATTGAGTGTATGGTGGTCTAGAGGCAGGAGGGCACCTAGGGCACTAGCCCAGAAGTCCTGACAAGACAGAGGTCCTGGGAGCTGCAGAGAGGCTGGCAGGGAAGCAGCAAGAGCTCTGCAAAGCCAACCAAGCATTGCCTGGAAGGTGGCCCTGGGCTTTTTGAACCCATTCTTACTATAAGTAGTCAATGTAAACTTGAGTTGAGGTAGATAGAAATGAGGTTTCATTTGGTCGCTGGCCCATTGTATTCCAAATGTTCAAACCTAAACTCTTACTCTCCACCAACTCTCTACCTGCATCTCACTGATATCATAAACCAGCAAATCAAAGAGGACCACCACTCACACAGACAATCAGGAATACTGGGCCTCACCTGGACACTTGTACCTTGACCAAATCTCCCTCCCTCCCTCCCTCCCTCCCTCCCTCCCTCCCTCCCTCCCTCCCTCCCTCCCTTCATTCTTCCCTCCCTCCCTCCCTCCCTCCCTCCCTTCCTTCTTCCCTCCCTCCCTCCCTTCATTCCTCCCTCCCTGCCTCCTTTGTCCATTTCCTGAGATTGGATCAACTTTCTCTCTTTTGTACAATAGGGGTGTGTAACCTGGGCTTTTGGCCCCATTCCTTTCCTCTCACCCATCCCCGTTTGACCTTCCTGAGTCCCCAGAGCCTCCTCTGGACCACCATTGAAACTGTCCTTAGCACACACAGGTCATGATCCCCAGGCTCTCTGGTCTTATCCCTCACTGCCACTATCTGACTCTACCTCCCATTCTTGCCCAGCCCAGAACAGTCTCACCTCTGGGTTTCTCTATTCCAGCCAGCACTTACTCTTTACTGGCACCTCATGGACTTCACCAACACATCTGCCATGTACCAACTCAAGCTGCTGTTCTGGAAGCATTCCTTGACCTTCCCAAGCTCAGTTTAGTCCTTCTGCTCTGTGCTCTGCCGTCCATTTTCCATTCCTGCAGCTCTGCTGGGGGTGCTAATCACCTTTAACTTCAACTATCCACGCCCAGTCTTCCAATGAGACCCTGGCTCCTCCTCCCTGGCCACAGATAGGTCTTCTTGTGTTGTGACAATCAGTAGAGCAACTGCCACAGGAGGTGCTGGGCGAGTCGTTATCAATTAAACAAGACTGGCTTCTCTATTTCCCCAGGAGTCCTGGTGTAAGAAGCTGGTGACAAGGTTAACATGGCAGTTCCTGGCTGGTGGCCATTCCTTTCTGGAATATTCTTACCCTAGCTCCTCACCACGCCCCCCACCCCCTGCCTCTTCATCTTGTCCCCTTTGGCTTTAATGCTTGTGAGACTATTCAGGATAATTAAGAGAGAGAAGTTTTACTCTGTTTATGGGGCTTTGATCAAAGATTTTAATTAACCTACCTTGTTTTAAGCCCTTAAAAGTTCATTCCCCAGGGCTGCCCATTTGATGATGGAATTAATGCTTCTAGGCTGAGTGAGGGATAGGAAAGCTTCAACAAGAAGCGTCTTGTGACTGTCTCATTAACCCTTCCCAAGATGGATGGATTTCAGCTCAACGTGCAGGCTTTCTCCCAGTCTGATGTGTCCGCAGATGAACAGCGTGCTTAAAACAGTGGAGAGAACCTCATGGTAACAGGAGCGGTGTGAGCAGATGCTAGATGAGAAGGGAAGCTAAAGCTGTGAGTCATTTGCATCACTTGTGTGGCAATGTTGCCTTTAGGGACATGCCAGCTCTAGGATTCATTGTCTCTCTCCCACCCCACGTCAGCAGTGACAGGGCAGCCTAACTCACAGAGACACCATCCTGGGGCTGTGGCTTGAGGCTGTGTGTGTGTGTGTGTGTGTGTGTGTGTGTGCATCTTCATATATGTGCACACAGGCATTGAAGCCAGATGTCAACCTTGAGTGTGATTCCTTAATCACATCATTCTTGTTGTTAGAAGACTAGTTCTCTCATTGCAACTTGCCAAACAGGCTAGACTGGGTAGCCAGAGAGCCCTAGAAATCCCCTTGGCTCTGCAGTCTCAGTGCTGAGATTACAAACATATGTCACATATCTAGATTTTTATGTGGATTCTAGGGTTCTAATTGGATTTCTTTTGCCTGTTCAGATATCTATCTATCTATCTATCTATCTATCTATCTATCTATCTATCTATCTATCATGGTCTTCTTATATAACCCAAACTTACCCTGGACTCACAATCCTCATGTCTCAGGCTCCTGAATGATGGGATAGGCATGTGGCACCGCTCTGAACCTGTTCCCCTAGTAAGAAGACACAGACTGAAGGCAGCAATGCCATGGAGTTAATATCTCTGCAGAAATCACCTTCATATTAGCACCCACTGCCAAATATGTGTGCATGCGGATGCTGCATCAGGACTTCTAACAGAACCTGTAGACCCTGTCCAGCCTGCTTCAGAAGCTCTAGACTGTTTGTCCTGTGCAAGAATGCACCGCCCATCCCTTTAACAGCTCCCCCAAAGCCACTGTCCACTACGCTCAGACACCAGCATCTCAGTGACACAGGTGACAATCTCAGTGAAACAATCCATCAATTCATACCATAAACGTGTGGGGGGGGGCAGAGTGCAGTTAGCATGCCTGGAGCAGGTGGGTGAGGTGGGGTAAGGAGGAGGGCGGGATGTCACTGGCTAGGATCTGCTTGGCTTACTACTTCTCAGTTGATGGAGACTAATGCCATTTTCCCCCATCCTACAGATGAAGAAAGCAAGGTCCATTGACCTGTGGCTCTCTAAGTCCCAAGGGATGAGAGTCACAGGAATTTCTTGCTTTTCCTGCACTGAACTCAGATATGTTCTTCCCTCAAAACCTAGATTTTTTTCTCACTTCCAAGGACCTACCCATTTCTTCCATGCTGTCCTCCAGAGTTTGGCAGAAATACTGTGTCCAGCATTCCCCCTTCCACAAGTCCTACTTGCATTTTTATTTGCTTAGTTTTAGACTTTAAAGATAAGGTCTCTGCATACAAGGATCCACCTAGGAAGGAGAAAAAAGACAAGATCTCTTGAGTAATCTAAGAGCCCTGGGGAGGGCAGGGGAAAGTTAGAAGGGGAGAAAGAAAGAGTGAAGGAAGGAAGGGGAGTGGAAAAATGTGTAGCTAAATAAAACAATAAAAAAGAGCTACAGTCAAGGGAGAGGAATAAAAGATAAGGTCTCTCAGGTTTTACTGTGCAGCCTAGATTGTCTCCAAAGTTCTCATTCTCCTGGCTCAACTTCTTGAGTGTAAAGCTTATAAAGCCCATTGCCTGCTTCTTTGTACTGTCATTATACCAGTCTGGCCTTAGAAGATGCCCAGCCAGCTTTTCAACAGGTAGACTGCTACTATTTCAAAGTGGGGGACCATATTTTATTATTCTCTGTCTTGTGTCCGACCAAGAAGGGACTGGACATGCTTCACAGATGTCAGTGGAAATAAACGGGTGAATGTACTACTGGCATCCGGGAAGAGAAACAGAAACATTAAAGTGTTAATTGCAACACTTTCTAGAGGAGTCCTCATTATCTGGAAGGTGGCTGGAAGGAGTCAGCGTGCCTGCCCTCATAGGCTCTTGACCTTTGGGAGGAAGTAGATGTGTGATTGTGATTTGACACACGTGCTTAAGAAATGGAGCAAATGACATTTTCTTTCCTCTCCCTCTGGAATCACCTATAGAGCAACAAGCCAGATTCCCACCGGCTTGGCATTTGCCTCACAAGGGTGAATCTCAGCTAACTCGCTTGGTGCCCTAAAGCTAGAAAAAAAACAGGCCACACGTCCCAATTATGTCCAAATGTCTTCAGTGACTCAGAGAAAGGAGCAACATTTCTGCAGGGAGATGTCCTGGGAAAGGTTTGCCATGGCTGTAAGATGGTAGATTGGTCCTGGAGCCCCTTCCTATCTGCCTCCTGAGGAAGACAGCTGTGGTCTGGAGAGCAGAGGTAGAGAGATGCAGCGTCTCTCTACCTATCCAGAAACTGCGTGCAAAGTATTGCTTTCCACAAGCTGCTGAGAAGTTCAGAAAGAGGCACAGGCTCCGTGTCGAAAAGACACAATACATTCAGTGTTTGATGGAGCGAGTGAGGCTTACTGCTATGGAATTGTTGGGAACACGACTTCTTATTAGAGTCCATGTTAGCATTTCTTACTGTGTTGAGAGAGTAGCATAGATTACTGTGCCTTAAAAAAATGACATAAGAGGATGGGTCTCCTTTCTGCTTCTCTGTTGTAGTGTTATTTGACCCCGGTTGAGTTTCTAAACCACTCTAAAGTTCAGACTTTTCTTCTCTGGTGAGGGGACAGGATAGTTCCAACCTTCAGGCTATAGGGATCCAAACAGCTGATACACAGCTGAGTACCATGCAAAGGTATTGTGGATTCTCAGGTTATTGTCACTGTTACCATTGCTGTTCTATACTGTGTCTTCTGTGACTGGAGCAAGCTACCCAGAGACGCATACAGGCAAATCCATCTTCAGAGGCAATTGCAAGTTTCCACAACTGGAAATGAATATTGCATTTGTCATAGCTTTGTGTCTTAAAGAGGGAAGGTGTGGGACTGCATGCAAATGCTTGGGTTCTATGCAATATGGACTTGCTAGCTCCCAGAAGGCAAACCTTGAGAACTCAAAGCAGAGTCTCACAACTTATGTGCAGTAGAAATACCAGGGGAATTGATGAAAATGCGCTTTCCCCAGCCCATGCATAGTTGGATGAGGTGCAAGCATCCACATTTAAAACATCCATATTTAAAGCAGGCATCCCTCAGTCATTTTCATGTGACAGACCCAATCAATTACAGCTAAGTTCTTGCCCTTGAGTAGACACCCTCACTGGAGCAACTTCAGGACCATCTGGTGTCTAACCAGTTTTCCTGGTATCCTTACCCCAACCACAGCTTAGCCTTGACCATGAGCATAAAAGGAGCACTTCGGTCACTGATGAAAACAGAGGCAGAGCCCTGATACTGGACCCAGACAGAATTCTAATCCTGGCCACAATGAGTGCTGAAGGATATTTAATCACTGCAGGCATCTGCCTCTATGAATTTAACCAATTACAGATCAAAATCAATTTTTATAAAGAACAAACTTTACGGCAGTAAACAAAAATATAGCATTTACATTATATTATATACTATGAGTATCTCAGAGATGAGCTGAAGTATGTGGGAAGATGTGTGGGTAACATGTGAATATTAAGCCATTCTCCACAAGAACTTCAAGCCTGCATAGATTTGGGTACCTACAGGGGTGTGTGTCAGGTGTCCCAGACCAATCTCTAGAGCATATTGAGGGACAACGACACTTTTCTCCAATTCTTGCTACATAATGACCTCTGCTTGAGACTGCAGCCTAAGTCTTGGCCATGGTCACATTCTAATCCCTGATCATACATTCAGAATACCTATCATCTTTAGGCCTTTGCAAGTCCATACCTACTATCTGACTCAAATGTAGAGAGACAAGCAAGGGAAAATGGACATCTGTATCTCCCTCCTCTGTGGTTAGAGATTCAGCTGAGCACCCACATCCCCATTGGTGAGCTCTTGCAGTGGGCTGGGAAGCCTTGGAAAGACGAGGACTTGAGGAAGGCTGCCTTAGCTTCCTGCACCAAGCTGTTTAGTGTGCATCGTGCTTCCGTGTTCCCCCAGTGTCCCTCCAGATCATTGCCTCTCTGATTAGCCCTTCAGAACAAAGCCCAGGTTCTTACAGGAGAGTGAATGAATATCTGAGATGTCCCCAGTGCCAGTGTCCTGCCCTCTCCTGATGCTGGCTCTGTCACAGCTTCCGAAGAGCCAGGAGACTACTGCCCCAGCCCAGCCGGGGAGTGGTGCTATTTTTCTATCCAGGACTTATCTTTGGAGGAGACAATTTCTAGTTTTCACTAGAGCAAAATCAAATGGTAACATTATGAATTATGGGGCACTAACAGAATAGGTTAAAATCTATCAATCCATAGAAGTCTTTCTCCTCTATAGAGACAGCGCTGCTGTCTCCGTCACATGACCTACACCAGCACTACTGCTGTGATTACTGATTACTTCATACGTTTTTATCCAATTTGTGTCATTGTCTTTAATTCATAAAATAAAAAAATAAAATCATGAGTAAACTGCTATTTATGAGGATCAATAAGAAAGGAGAAGCCACATAATGCCTCTGAGTTCAGAAGCCCTAATTTGAAAGGCAATACATTAGCCCTCACCTCTGATCTTCTGCAAGCCCTTATCCCACTGTAGAGCCTGCACTCCACCAAACTAGGACCCACTACAAGCCCACACACCACCAACTATGACCTTCTAAAAGCCCACTCCCCACCAGCCTATGACTTTCTAGGAACCCACACTCTACCAGCCTATGACCCTCTAGTAACCCACACTCCTCCAGCCTATGACCCTCTAGGAACCCACACTCCTCCAGCCTATGACCTTCTACACAAACCTATACCCCAGCAGCTTATCATCCTCTGGAGTTCACACTCCATCTGCTTCTGGATTTCTGCCTTCCCTACTCTACTGCGTGACTCACACATAGACCATGAGAAGAGACTGGACCTGGAGCATGAATTCCTCAGAGAGCCTGTGGGTTTGTCTTTCCATCAAGAAAATTCCAGAATCTCTCACAACTGATAAAGCTCCACTGAGAGGTTTATGCAACTTTCCTCTCCCAGTCTGCTGTCATTCTTTGGTTTCCAGCTAGTAAAGATAAACAGAAAAATACAATTTAATTAAGCGTTATCGCCCATGGCGTGCTTGGGCAAACACACAACCCAGTGCCAACCATCACTCCAGAGCAGATGCACTGGTTTTATTCCCTACTTTTCTGATATGATAAAGTAAACCTTCATCAGATTCCCCATCAGACAATAACCATATACTCTCAACAAAACATGACAACCCCCGGTTCTGAGGAGGGAGCAAATGGGCAGATTTGGGCGATGTGAAACCTGAAAGAAAGAATAGACTGGCATTGGGTGAGATTTCCAGTTTCCTAGTTTTCAGTCTAAGGGAAGGCTGAGTCATGACAGGCCTGAAGAGGTGGGGAGGACACAGGTCCACTGCCCAGGGTCCTACCACCCAGCAGCCATGCTGAGGAATGTGGATTTTCTGCTAAGTGCAGGTGCTGTCATGGAAGGGTTTGACAAAGGAGTGAAAGGTGAGGAGCTTAACTTTTTAATGCAGAAATGACAAACCCATTGTCTTAGTCAGGGTTTCTATTGCTGTGAAGAGACACCATGACCTTGCAACTCTTACAAGGAAATAACTGAGGTGACAGCTTACAGTTTCAGAGGTTTAGTCTATTACCATCATGGCAGGACATGGTGTCACGCAGGCAGACGTGATGCTGGAGAGGAACTGAGGGTTCTGCATCTTGCAGGCAACGGAAAGTAGTCTGTCTCACTGGACATGGCTTGAGCATATATGAGACCTCAAAGCCCGCCTCAACAGTGACACACTTCCTCATAGACCACACCCACTCCAACAAGGCCACACCTCCTAATAGTGCCACTCCCTTTGGGGGGTCATTTTCTTTCAAACCACCAAACTCATGGAGATGATGAGGGAAGCTGGCTGGGCTCTAGGGCATTTAGGTCCCTAACGGTAGTAGGGGCTCATCTTCTCTCAAGACAGGAGTGAGAGTCCAGCCATGGTTCCACCAGCTGTCTGGGTGGTGGGAAGGAGAGGGGTTTCTAGTATTGATTGTGACCTCTTCTTCCATCAAGAATGAAGTGGCTTCAGTGACCAGAATAGGAGTACCTTAAAGGAGAGTGACGTTAGAGAACAATTTCTGAGACACTGGCTGCTCTAGGCCACCTTCAGTTGTTGTAGCAAAGCACCACAGTGTGGATAATTTATGGGAAAATAAGCTAACATTGGGCAGTGATCTTAGAGGTCTTGAAAAATCCAGGAGTGTGGTGCTATGTTCTGGTAAAGGCCTTCTTGGTGCTTCACAATATGGTGGAAAAGAAAAGTAAACAAAACTGAAGGAGCTGAACTCCCTTTGAAATAACTGGCTCCAGTAACACCCCACCCCATTGAGAGCAGCTGGGATCTTTCTGGGTCAGCCCAGCACAGGGATGGCAGGGTCCACTGGGTCTGTGGAGTCTAAGACAGTAGTCAGAACTCTATGGCCATGTGGTGTGTACTAAGGGCACTCAAGGCAAGTGAGAGCCCAGTGAACTTGGCTTTAGTCAGGATTCTTTCCTTTTCAGGTTTGTACTTCACATCACAAAATGTGTTTATTTCTACTCATGTTCTCCCCACCTCATTCCCTTCCATTTATTACACTGCCATTGAAAAATACACAAAATAGTTCAGAATCATTTCTGAGGACGAATGTCCACTTTTTAAAATGAATTTCTTTTATTTCTTAATTATATATGTGTGTGGGGGCGGGGGTGTTGCACCTGACTGCATTACTCTGGGCATCAGATCTGGGTCTGGAGGTACACCTTGTGGAGTTATAAGGTGTATCATGTGTGTGCTGGGAAATGATCTAAGTTCTTCTAAACGAGAAAAAAAATGCTCTTAATGACTGAGCAATCTCTCTAGTTCCCCAAACCCTATTTTAAACATCAAATTGTATTCTTTTATGTTTTCATGAAATAATAATTATTTAATATTCACTGGTTAAGAAAACATCCCATAAAACTGCATTTGGGGGCATCTATATAACTATATTCTCCACATTACTGTACACAAAATGTACTGGCATTACGTCAGTACAGTCTCAGAGTTTCCTAAGATTTAAGTAGCACAGCACAAATCATGGTCAATTAAAACTTCCAGACATGAGTCAAGGTTTGCTGCTTATTAATGAAGGATTTAGTGTGGACAGCAAAGAGAGTGAGCTGTCCAAATGTCCTAGGAGAGAGATTTACCTCCACTGGCAGGCTGCGTGTCTGTCTTCCTTGCCTCCACGCCGCCCGGCTAGACACGACTTGTAGTCTGACTTCACATGGCCATAAAGAAACAGGCTTCATCTCAGCAGCAGAGTTAAAACTGTGGCATGGATAATTGGAACCACCATCAGACATGACTCATTAATCAAAAACACTGGGTCATATATCTGAGATGTAAGGGAGTCATGAATTGATCTGTGTTATTAATTGGATGTACCAAGCGGCAGGGTCATGTCCGTGACAAGGAGTCCATTCACCACGAGATGTCAGCTCTCAGAGACCAAAGGTCTAGCCTTCCCTCAAATTTCTGACAATCACTAGCAAGTCCTTCAAAATATTGAACACTCAGTTCACTTCAGTCTCAGTTGGGGCAAAACACTGCTTTCTTGCATGAAGTTAGCCTTTATATGCTCATCACTTACTCTCTCTTCTCTACAGGTAACTGATATCAATAGGTTGGTGTCCATGTTCCCAGTGTCCTGGAACACACACACGCACACACACACAATGGTGCCATACTACACAAATTACTATTTTTCAATTTGATTTCCTTTGACATTGTGCCTTGTACAGTCTTCTATGTCAATCCCTGAAGATTTGTTGTGTGATTTCAAAGTGCACAGAGAATTCCATGGTCCCTAGTTTATTTCCTACCTCCACAAGACCCAGAATTTTGCTCTCGTGTCCTACAACAACAACAATGGTGCATGTTCTTCTTTGCGTGTGCCCCAGTTCTTGCTCAGGCTGTCTGTCCAGAAGGGAAATTGCTGCCATAGTGGGGATGCAAATTTTCACATTGGTCGATGAAGTTTAATGGGTTCTGAATGATCTCACAAGTTCACGGTTTCCAGCAAGTACCTGAAAGCATCCATTTCCCTGAATCTATGTTAACAGTTGCTACTATTAATCTTCTTAACTCTGGCGATATAATGAGTAGTAAAAAAAATCAAATCTCTTTATTCTTTTAATTTTCATTTCCCTGATTGGTAGAAGTAGTGCCTTTTTATATGATTATTGACATTTTTACTTTTTTTTCAATGAAAACTCTATTCATGTCGTCTGCAGATTTTTTATTATGCTGTGTTTTCCTCATTGACTTGTAGAAGATATTGACAGATTCTGGTTGTAAATTCTGTTTGTGTTAAGTGTACTATGTAGAACATCTCCTAATTGCTTCTTGGACTTTAACTTTGCATTTGAGCTGTAATTTTTTTTTCAGTAAAAGTGTTTTAAATTTGTGTGAGACCAAAAATATGAATCCCATACACTCTGGCTTCTGGACTTTATGCCTTATCATAGAAAACTCTTTCTAACTTGAAGATTTTAAGTATCATTTGATAGTTTTATATCAATTTTTCTCTAGTATCTCATCTTATAGTTGGCATTTTTATGTAGCCAAAATTTATTTTGGATATAATACCTACTATAAATCAATTATTTTTTCAAATGTCTATGCAATTTCCATTTATTCATTACTTCTTTGAGAATTTCATACAATTTATTTTAATCATATCCACCCTCTCCCCAACTCCTTCTAGACCCTTGTCCTACCCACCCAACTTCTCCCCAACTCCTTCTAGACCATTCCCTACTCACCCAACTTTACCCCAACTCCTTCTAGACCCCTTGCCCTACCCACTCAACTTCATGTCCTTTATTTCACTTTAAACTTACTAAGACCAATAAGTGCTGCCCATATAGTCTGGGGAATGTGGCATGCTAACAAAGCTTGGTCCATTTGCCAGGGGCCACATCCTTAAGGAAAACAAACGCCCTCTGCCAGTGCCTCTCAGTTGCCAATAGCTCCTCAGTTAGGGATGGGACATCATGACCACTGCCCCTTTCCACTTTGGGGCTGTCTTTAAACTATGTACTGAGTAGCTCTTTCTTTGATAGGATTTTGAAGTGCTGTCATGACAGCAGGAAATATTCTAATAATAAGAATGACTACATTACCAAATTAGTTAAAGTAAAACATGTAGATCATCTCTGATCCCTTAATACCATCATTGCTGTCACTGCAGGTGAAACTCTCATATGCACAGAACTGTAACTCCCCCTCTGCGGTGGCTTGAAGGAGAATGTCTTCCAGAGGTTCATATATTCCAATAGTTAGTGTCCTGTTGGAAACTATTTGGGAAGGATTGAGAGGAGGGAGTTGGGGGGGAGGAACCTTGTTGAAGGTGTTTCATGTATTACTAGGAGGGGGTTTTGAGGTTTCAAAAGACATATGCCGTTCCCAGCCCTCCCCTCCCTTGTGGCTATATAGATCAAGACAAGAACTCTCAGCTGTTCCTTCATTCTGCCACCATATCATTTGATAGGAGTTTAATATTTATTCAAACATTTGACTAAATAATTCTTCACTAATATTTCTATTATTTAAAAAAATTGTATACATTCACATGTGCATTCATCCATCTCTGTTGCTCCGGTGGTCAGGAGTAATGCGCTCTCTTTTGTTCTTGAGTGGTCTCTCTAGATCTCACCATCCTCGTTGTCTCACCAAGTCCACCATTAGCTAGTGCCCTCATTTCCCTCTTGCACCTCAAAATACTTCCGTTCCACCAAGTCCTCTATTCATTCACACTTTCTGCTGCATATCCTAAATGTCGCTGTACTTAAGAGCTCATAAGGCGGTGTCATTAGCTTTTCCCCTTGCAGTCACTCATTCTCGTTTATATGCATTACCTTTTGTTGTTGCTGTTGTCTTTCACTGCTGCTGGTGAACTAAGTTCATTTCCATTCGGCATCTGGTGGAAGTAGCTCAAACCCGTTGGTGATTGTTCTTCTGAAAATATTTTAATGCACTTTGCTCTTGAGAGGCATTCTCGCTGGCTGTGGAGTTTCATATTGATAGGTGTTTTTTTTTGTTTGTTTGTTTTAGTACACTGGGTATTCTCTTCCTGTGTGCTTTTTAACTTTACTTTGAGAGAGAGAGAAAGAGAGAGAGAGAGAGAGAGAGAGAGAGAGAGAGAGAGAGAGAGAGAATATGTGCTTACGGTGCCCCCAGAGACTAAAGGAGGACATCAGATTCCCCATGGATCTGTTCCCCATGGATGTTACAGGTGGTTGTGAGTGTTGGAAGCTGAATCAGGGTGCTTTACACGAGTAGTGTCTTGGTTGGTTTTATGTGAACCTGTCACAGATTATAGTCATCCAAGAATAGGGTACTCAGTTGAGAAAATGCCCCCATCAGATTGCCCTGTAGTCAAGTCCATAGGTGAATTTTTTCAACTGATTGATGTGGAAGGGCCCAGCACACTGTGGGCTGTGCCCCACCTGGGCAAGGGGTCCTGGGGTGTTAGAGAAAGTGCAGTGAACAATCCATGGGGAACAAGCCAGAAAGCGGTGTCTCAATGACTTCTGCTTCAGTTCCTGCCTTCAGGTTCCCGCCTTGGTTTCCCTCAGTGATAAAGCATGACGTGAGGGTTGTAAGGTGTTTGCCTTTGGTCATAGTCTTTATCACAGTGATGGGGAACACAGTGAGCCTTTGAGTCATCCATCCTGTTATCTTGCGTTTTTGCTGTCTATGTTCTGCTTGCTGTACACCTATTTCTTCTTAGAAGGATTGTATTGGTCCCATGACTAGCTGTCACCCGCCTGCCACATTTCACTATTATGCTTCTGGGGGCTATAACTTTTTGTTTAGTTTTCTAAGTATTCATTAGCTCTTGGATCCATGGATTAATTTCTTTCATTAGTTTGGGGGATTTAAAAGGCATTTTATGTGTTCATATTTTGTTCCTGACCTGCTTTCTCTTTCCTGTTCTGGGATTCAGCTAAACCCACGCAAGTCCTTCTCACTGTGTTTTCCATGTCTCATAACCTCTTTTCTGGGACTTTCTTTTCTTTGTTCACTGCCTACACTTTAAATAGTTTTTCCCTCATGAATATTGGAGTTAAACAATTCTCCTTTGATCTATGTCTTGAAGTCTTAATTTCAGTGTATGTTTAAGCCTAGAATTTCTACTTGGCTCTTTTTCTAATCCACTCTAAAGTTTTACACATCAACTGCCCCTTGATACTTGATTCTGACAAAACTTGTGATCTCAGATTGCCTTGGTCCAGCTTTGAGCACCTGAGGCTGAAAGGCAGCTTTCTCCAAGGCTTGTTTACCCCTGGATGTCTTACATCTTTGGATATAGCTCTTTGGCATTTCAAGCTGGGTGTGGGCAGCTACAAGGCTCAATGCCTGGACTGAAACTCTTGTTCTCTTTGTCTTGTAGAGACTTCAAAAGCATCTCCTTACTTTAGAAGCCACTTTTTCTGGATGTGGAACTTGCTAGGCAGAGGCATGCTATGAGGCCAGGCTAACTGCTTTGGATTTCTGTTGAAATCCTTTAGCAGGTTTTGTTTTCCGAAATTTCCATCTTGTTGATACTTTGATGTACTTAGGATGATGTTTTCAAATGCTGTGTCCAGCCTTGTCTGTTTGACTTTTCTGGTTTATGTGTACATGGGGTTCTGGGTGTTGTTTGAAGCAGAGCTGTTTGTCAGAGTGGAATTCTTTGTCTCCTTTTATCTTTTATTTGAATTTTGGCAATACAGTGTCACATTTAACAGGCACTTTATTGGGAGTTTAAATAGAATTATTTTATGTTCATTGATTAATTTGGAGAGTAGATATTGATAATATTTTATTCCAGGACATCATATGTAACATATATATACAAGTATATGCATATATTATACAAATCATATGTTATGCTATACATAATATATAGTATAGCATATAGTCTATTTGAATTATATTTGCTATGCTATATGTATTAAATAGCATAATATGTTGTATAGGTTCTGCTTATATATACCGTATATATTACATATTGTCTAATATATAGTATTTGTATTTAAGTTTCTCTTAGATCCTAGTTTACTGTTTAATACTTTTATTACTACATAAGTTGTCTGCTCATTTTGAATTTATTTCTAAACACTTTGTCCATGAACATGGGGCTGTATTCCACAGGCTGGCAATCTTGTCACGAAGGCCAGGCAGTAAATACTTCAGGCTTGTCAGGCCATATGGTCTCTGCTTCAAGCAATAGGCTCTTCGTCTGCAGTTGAGAAAGGAGCTACAGACGTTGTAGGAAGAAGCTGGCAGACTGACATTGTCATCATGCTTGGTTATGAGAACAGAGAATCGATTGGGATTGGCTCCTGGGCTAGGGGATATCAAACCTGGCTCTATTTCTGTTTGTTCCCCTAAGGTTTATTTATTTCTGGTTAGCAAATTTAAACTTTCTAATTAAGTGTAATCTTTTTTCTTTAGATTTCCCCTAATTTCCGAGAGAAGGGAATACCTGGTCCACAGGCGCTGGTGAGCCCCCCTCTTCCTTCTTGATAATTATACACCCATTTCATGTCTTTCTTCAGCAGCGACGGACCCTCTGGCACAGTAATCATGGCAACAGCATCGTCATCAGACTTTGAAGCTTTTCTATTTTCGTATGCAAAGTTTTATGTGTTTTCACCATTAGCTGTGTTTGTCACTTTAGTGACAGATGGGTTTGTAAGATTCAAGAAGGTTTTCTTTTATTCTTAGTGTACTGAGGATATAAAACGTTGAATTTGGTCAAATATATTTCTACCTTTTATTGAGATAATCTTGCATTTTTTTAATATGATGATTTATAATGACTGACTTCTAAGCAAAAATTCTTCTTGGTGATAATATATTGATATTTCAATATGGTGATATTTAATACTATTGATATGTTAATATGTTATTTAACTTTGAAAACTGAAACACTTAAGAACTTAAGTAAGACTGGCAGGAGGCCCTGCTTTAGTGATTGACAGATAGTAAACACAGCTTTCATGACTGGCAAGTAGAACTGCTTTGATGTCATGCTTACTCAGTTTGGGTATTAATGGTTATGGATACCTTATGAATGAATATGGCTCCCTTTCTGTATACTCTGGGATGTCTTGTGTGACTAGCAATTTTAATGAGTTCCAGGCCCTTAAATGGAGTGAGACACTGTCTCAAAATACCAACAAAAATCTGGGCATGGGGGTACATGCCTGTAATCCCAGCACTTGGGAAACTGAAACAGGAGGATTGCTCTAAGTTTGAGGCCAGCCTTGGCTAAGTAAGTTCCAGACCATTTGGAGCTAAATAATGAAATTTTGCCTCGAAACCAAAATTGAGGAATTTCTCCATTTATTTAAAATAACCATTGAGCTATCTCTTCATCCCCCAAGGTTTTTTTCTTTTAAAAAAATGTTATTCTTTTATTTTTATTTTTCCAAAGTTCTTTAAGAGTTTTATACAATGCATTTTAATCCCACTCACCCCTCCCCCATCCCTTCCCAGGTTCCCCCTCTTTCCTACCCACCCAACTTTGTGTCCTTTCTCTTTTCTCACCTACCAAGTCCAATTTGTGCTCCCCATGTATCATCAGATGTGTGGCCCCCCACTTACACCTTGAATAGTCTCTTTCATATCTGTAATTGGTTAGACTTTGTAATTTTGGTAGTCTTTGTTTTTTCGATTTCTCTTATGTTCTCTCTGCCATGACTGGAGATTTGTACATTAGTTTGTGGTTTTTCAAGACCAAAAGACAGCTTTGCTTTGCTAGTTCTGTGTGTGTGTGTGTTTGTGTGTGTGTGTGTGTGTGTGTGTGTGTGTGTGTGTGTGTGTGTACTGGGTCACCCTTACTTTCACACATTATACTCTCATTCTCTGTCCAGAGAGAAAATATTTTAATAAACCATCTTGAGGCTGTTTGGGCTGGAATGATTTTGTTTATTTTTCAGCAGCATCTACAGTATACAGTGGCTCATGGGGTCACAGTCACCTGTCTTGAGCTCGGCTGCTGATTGGATGTTTCTTTTTTTTTAATGATTTAAGCTTTGCTCTTTGGGAGATCTAATTAATTGTAAGGAAATATGATGCAGTCTGTTTTGTGTGCCTTTGAGCTTTTAGTACGTGAGAACATCGAGTCTTGCTCTGCTTTTCACAGCGTTCGGTTTTAATTGCTTGGTGAGTCTTGCAGGCGTCCTCGGGTTTGTGCCAGTGTTCCCTCGCTGCTCTTGGTTGAGAAGCATCACAGGCAGGAAGGAATTCACAGGGAGGTCTGCATGGGCTCTCATCTTTCTGCATGCATAGGTCCGTTCTTCCTGGTAGTCTGGACAGTCCCAGAGCCTCAGTGGGCTCAGTGTGGCACACCCACAACTTCACTGTTGTCTGAAGGCACAGGACGGGACTGGCCAGTGGCTGGCCTCCTCACTTCTCCACAATTCACCTTGTCTTTTTTCTTTCCTTTCTTCATTTTACTTTTTTATTTTCTTAAGTCAGGGCCTCACTGTGTAACCCCAGTCGGTCTGGATTTCACTTTGTAGCCCAGGTTGGTCTAGAATTCTCTCTGTAGCCCAGAATAGTTTCTCTAGGTCCTCTGCTCTTGTCTTCTGTGTGCTGGGATTACAGATGTGTGCCACTATGCCTGTCCTGCCTACCTGTTTCCAGATGGCCAGATTCCCCTCTCTTCTCCTAATGCCTCTGAATCTGGATCTCTGTGGTACCACTTCAGTGTCTTTTCCCTTAGAATTTTTTTCTGATTTTATTTCTTTTTGGATCAAACCCTATCTGCATTCATCAACACATTCTCACCATTTCAGAAACGTGAATATCTCCTCATATTGTCTTCCTGGCCTCTATTGTCGGTTTTCAAAATCACTTTATTTCATTGCAACGATTTAATATATAGTCATCTTCACTGCTCAAATATGCTTCCACTTTTAAAGAAATTCCTGTTATAGTAATCGCAAGCACCATGCACACTTGAAAGTGTTGCATCTGCATAGAAAGTAGGAGCTTTGAGAGACAGAGCTGGTATTAGCCATCTAGAAGCATTTTGCCGTGCAAAGGAGATTCCCATGAATTCAAATCTCCACAGAGAGCTACAGGTTGAGAATGTGAAGTAGACCTGTCACACAAACAATTGTGTGGCGCTGGATTAGAGTACCGTGGCCAGGAAATAAAGAAATGAAAATCATCTTTGTGTCTTTTAAAGTTTGTACATTTAAAAGTTAACTTATTTTCCTGCCTAAGCATAGTGGCCCATGCCTGCAATCCCAGAATTGGGGAAGTGGATGTGGGAAAATCACCATTAGAAGTTAGCCTGGATTCCACAGTGACTTCCAGGTCAACTTGACCTTCACAGTGAGAGCATATCTCAAAACATGCAAAAACCACTCTTGAGTGTTAAGGCTAATGTAAATTGCATGTATCAGAGCTCCAGTGTGTGTTAGAAAGAAGGGATCCAGTGACCAGCCAGTGGCCAGACTTCTGTATAGGTGGCTATAGAAGTGGGTGATGGATGTTGGTTGGATAAGGGAAAGTATTTTTGCCAAATTTGAGCTCAGTGAAGATGATTGGTAAGCACAATGTGCAAGCTGGGAGTCCTCAAGATTGTCTTTATTTTTGTTTGGTTGGGGGCTCTCAGCATGCAGCATATAGCAGCCATCCCGACTGTGATTTCTTACAGCAAAGGATGCAAGAGAAAAAGAGACACTCGTTTAGCGGAAGGTCGGGAGAAGCCATCTCCAGTAGAATTTACAGGCACAGCTCATGCCTGCCAGAGAGCTGTAACAACATGCATGAAACTTGGCCTGCTGGGGAGGTTCATCAGAGACCGACTGCTTACAGCTGCTGTTAGGAGTTCACGTTAGACATCTTTTTTCCAGTCTGCACCTCCCCACATTGGAAAGAGGTATTCAGCGTGAAACGCATTGTGGCTGCAAATGGCTTAGGCAGAAGCGGCACAGCTGTCATTTAGGGCAAGATTGCCTCGGTGTAAGGAACCACTAGCCATTCTAATTCAGAGATACCAGGGAAGGGCAAACGTGGCAAGGACAGTGGTCGTTATCCTTTCATGCTGACTCTTTTCTGTGTGGTCCCTAAGCTTTGTTTCCAAGTAGCACTGATGGAATAACTGGCGTATAAGAGCTTAAATCTAAGAGAAGGGTTTTTTTGTCCCCCCCCCTTCCTACTGACAAGCTATGTGGGACATCCCCCAACTCTTTCAGAAAGCTGAGGTGTTCTCCTCCTCCCTCCTCCCCCCGTCATACTTCCAATCTTTTTTTATTTTTTATTTATTTATTTATTAAAGATTTCTGTTTCTTCCCCTCAGCCGCCTCCCCTTTCCCTCCCCCTCCCCCAATCAAGTCCCCCTCCCTCGTCAGCCCAAAGAGCAATCAGGGTTCCCTGCCCTGTGGGAAGTCCGAGGACCACCCACCTCCATCCAGGTCTAGTAAGGTGAGCATCCAAACTGCCTAGGCTCCCACAAAACCAATAGGTGCAGTAGGATCAAAAACCCATTGTCATTGTTCTTGAGGTCTCAGTAGTCCTCATTGTCCGCTATGTTCAGCGAGACCAGTTTTAACCCAGACTTCCAATCTTTTTAAGAGAATTTGTCTGTTCCCTTTCCCGGGGGATCCATGTATGTCTCTCGTAGGGTTTTCCTTGCTACCTAGCTTCTCTGGGATCGTGAACTACAGGCTGCTTATTCTTTACATCTAATATCCACTTATGAGTGAGTACATACCATGTCTGTCTATCTGGGTCTGGGTTACCACACTCGGGATGGTTTTTACTACTTTCATTCATTTGCATGCAAATATCAAGATGTCATTGCTTTTTACCACTGAGTAGTACTCCATTGTGTACATGTGCAATGTTTTCTTTATCCATTCCTCAGTTGAGGGGAATCTAGGTTGTTTCCAGGTTCTGGCTAAAATAAATAATGCTGCCATGAACACAACTGAGCAAATGTCTTTGTGGTATGAGTGTGTATCCTTTGGGTGTATACCCAAAAGTGGTATTGCTGGGTCTTGAGGTAGATTGATTCCCAATTTTCGGAGAAATCACCACACTGGCAGTCCGGTATTATTCGTCTGATGCATAGATGTTGGTATTTCCCACTACCATGGGCTCATCCTTGGCCAATGTTTCGCCCATTCTTCTCACAGTTCTTAACAATGCCTCTCAAAACTGCCTCTAATTAAAGTTCCCCTCACCTGCCTCTGACTGCTGGATGTCTTCCTTAACCCACAATCTCAGCTGAATCAAGACTAAACTTGCAATCCCCCTGTCTCAGTCTTAGTTCCTCTCCTTATACTTCATACTCTGGTTAATAGAATTTTCATCTACCCCATGTGTAGTGGTGTGAAAGAAAATGGCCCCAAGGGGAGTAGCATTATTAGGAGTTGTGACTTTGTTGGAGTAGGTCTGGTGTTGTTGGAGGAAGTGTGCCACTGTGGAGGCAGGATTTGAAGTCTCATACATACTCAAGCCATGACTAGTGATTGAGACCACTTTCTGTTGCCTGCATACCAAGATGTAGGACTCTTAGCTCCAGCACCGTGTCTGCCCACATGCCACCATGTCGCACCACAATGGTAATAGACTAAATCTCTAAAAATGAAAGCCACTCCAATTAAATGTTTTTCATTTATAACAGTTGGTATGGTTATGGTATCTCTTCACAGCATTAGGAACTCTAACTAGGATGCCGTGAGTAAGCCTATCTGTAAGTGCCTTGGTTACTGTAGCCATTAAGTCAGTGGAGTAAAACAACCACCTTAGTTATTTCTGGAAGTCGAGGGAGATATGCTGACACGACTGGGTTGTTCTATTCTTATTGGACTCGCCTCCTCCCTCCTAGGGAATAGAAACATAAGCTCTCAAGGCTCTGGCTTGGGCACCAGGATGCTACACCTCTTGTACTCTGATAGGCAAGAAAGCTCCATAGAGAACTCTCAACTTGGCTCATTCAGTGAGAGCAGCTGTGAAGGTAAAAGATGGGATTTCCAAAGACTAAAGAGGATGCTGGCAAGATGAGTTTATCAAGGCTTACTAAGAGGCTGATACATTTACTGATAAGGTCAAATGTCTAGTGATGAATGAACTAAGCAGATAGGAAACCAAACATTCAACTATATGAGCTAATGGGGGCCATTTTCCTTCAAACCATCACAGATGGTTAAGTGGGATAGACAGAAAAACATGCCAAAGAGCCTGGTGGTCAGGGCCTACTGCCACAGCACTGCAGGGTCAGTTGGACCAAGAAATACTCTGTCCTGTAGTGCTTCTTAGTTAACATAATAGAAGGCTGGTGATGAGGGCCAGGCTAAAGGCTCTTTCTTAGTGCTTCTCTCTTACTTCCCGCCCCTGGGAAAGGGCTGTAATAAGTGAGAATACACAAGCAAGGGCATCGTCAGCTCACATCTGAAGGGATAGCTGACTTGGCACATGTTCAGGAAGCAGGTTCTTTTTGCAGATGTGATTGATGTGTTTAGTGCTGGCATTTGGGGCTGGGGGGATGCGGGGGGCAGGAACCGGTGGGATACCCACAGTCCTTGTCTGAATGCTCTAGCCTCCATCTACTTTCACTGTTGCTTTGACTCCACAAGAGTCTCCAGGATGATAAAGAACATCTGGGGACAAGCTATTGCAGCCGAGGTTGAAGGTCTTTGGAGTTCCCAGGCAGATGGTGCAGTCTCGTGTGGCACACGTCCCGCCCTGCAATGCCTATCTCTTCCTGATACTCGGTGAACTCTCCCATATCATCCTCATTTTACAGTCTTTTTTCATGAAGTTTTCCCAGACCCATCCTGGAGAAGGTAGGCACACCTCTGAACACCACCACCATCCTGGGACCATATGGATTCTACGTGTGTATGTCTGTAACGCTACAGTGTTAATGTCTGTGCCTTCTCTAAGCTTCATATTTCAGGCACTCCATTGCATATTGAGAACCTAGCACAAAGACTAATTTATAGCAAGAATTCAATATCATTTTTGCAGAATAGATGAATAGGGAAGTGCTGACTTCAGATTCATGGGAAGAGGAAATTGAAGACTGCTTTATGTACCTTTTAGGTGACATTAAATTAGAACATTTACAAAATGAAACGGGGCTATTATTTCTTCCAGCATTAATGTACAGTAATTCTAGCTGGACTCGCGGGGTAATTCTTATTAGAATTATTTCTCACTTGGAGAATCAATTAGTTTGGTGATTTTAATTTGAGTGTATAGAAAACTTTTACTGGTCAGTGTACACATTATGAATATAAAGATTTTAGAGGGAGCATTAGAGTCTGTGCTCAGAGGCAAGCAGTCACCAAGGAATTGAATGTTTGCTAACAATGGACAGTGGTGTCTTGGTTACCTACTGCTTATGGACCAGACCAGGCACAGATTACAGTCAGCCTGCCCCCCATCTCTCTCTCTCTCTCTCTCTCTCTCTCTCTCTCTCTCTCTCTCTCTCTCT